>NW_005367354.1:6719776-6734526 GCF_000412655.1 Myotis brandtii | reverse complement strand
TCCCTCTCCCTCTCTCCCTTCCACTCTCTCTAAAAATCAATGGAAAAAATAACCTCAGGAGAGGGTTAACAAAAAAACAAGATCTCTCTGTCTCAAATACACTAGGTATGCCACTGACCACAATATTATTGACAATGACAAATATTCAGTAAGCAGCTACTCTGAATCAGGCACTGAAGTAACACCATGAATGAAGTAGTGAATAAAACAGACAAATTTTTTGTCTTTGTTGAGCTGTTCTAGAAGGAAAAAATAAACAATAAACTAGAGAAGTAAATTATATAATTTGTTAGGAAGTGATGAGTGCTCTGGAAAACAAGTAAGGCAGGGGGAGGGAGTTGATATCTGCTTTGGGAGGGGCTATGATATTAAATAGGGTGGTTGGAGTAGACTCAGTGAGAAGCTGTCGTTTGAGCAGAAACTGAAGGAGGCAACAGAGTGATTCACATTCTTGTCCTTAAGGATTTCATGTGTCAGTGTCTTAGATGTCATCTCATTTACCAATCTTACCACTGTTTCCAATGAAGACAAAGTAATTAAGTCCATGGATAGGACTTAGTTGAACAAAATCTAGTCCTGTTTAATATCACTTCGTTTTTTTTAAAACTGGAAAATAAGAAAATTTATATTTGAAACATTTCAATAATCTGGATCTGTAGTGACAAATTACAATAAATATTTTTGTTGGGAAAATATTCAATATCTACTATGTACAACAAAATTTGAAAGTATTATTTTCATCTAATATGATAAAAATTTAGACCCCATTTTCAAATAGTCAAAGGAAGGGATAGTCTCTAAGTATGATGCTAGGGAAGAAGTATTATATACTATACACAAGCATTAAAGTTGTGTAAGGAATTGAGGGACGGCAAGGTTAAACCTGGCAATGGCATTTCAATTGATTCTGAAACATATCTAGGATTGCAGTAAACTCTCCTGTAGAGAATCCATATGAACTAAGGCACCGAGGTTGCAAATGGTAGGAATTTGGAATAATTGTTTCTGGGTTTCCATCTGAGATGGAGACCCATGGTGATCAAGAAGACTTGAAAGAAGTCAAGGACTCTTGCTAGGTTGCTGGTGTACGGACTGGAAAAGGTAGATGAAATAAAAGGAGATGAAGGTTTGATCTATAATAAGCAGACATATGTTTGCCTAATGACGGAAGCCAAAGGGTGGTCATGCTTGAGGCTGACTTAAATAGGCTGTGATGAAGGCCATAAGATTTAAGGAAACCAAGAACCAATGCATGGGGGGCAGGAATCATCAATGTGGGCTTGTCTTTGAAGAGGAGCACAGGGGCTAAGCAGGAAGGGAAGATTGTGTCTGACACTGATGTCCATAAGGAAAGTGGAAACATGTCCCAATCCTATGAGAGTGGTGAGGGTGGGGAAATACTTAGTTGATGGGCCCTCATAGGGTAAGACTAGGGTCCAGCCTTCCTTCTCTGTTTTGGTAGGCTATAGTTCCACTGTGTTGATTGGGATTGGAAGAGAGTGGGGGAGGGGCGAAGATGGGGCAGCATACATTGTTCAAGGTGTCAGATTTAGTAAATGCAAAATTCAGTTGGGAGGTGCCTGCAATTAAATGCAAATTGACTAAATGCAAAATTACCAATGCTGTGTGTTCTTTTAGGTTGCCATTATATATACATGACTCAAAGCCAATTCACAAAGGGTGTGTTTTCTAAAGCAAAAAGAGGAACATACACATTCTCAATAAATATGACCCTCAGGATCCCCAGGGGACCTCCAAATAGGGCAATGTTTACTTAAGAGACCTTAGAGGCCCCGCTCTGCATCTTCTGGAAGGAAGATGTAAAGGAGGAACTATTTCTGAACACTTGAGTACATTGTTCTGACAGCACATGCTAAAAGCTTTCCCCCAAAACATTGTTCTTCTTCCAGGACCTCTTAAATATTACAATTCTCTCATCCAGCTGAACAAGATCATTTAAGGAGGAAAGAGTGGGAGGTGTGGGGCTGAGAACAGATGTACTACCAGCCATACTCTAGGCCAGCCCTTTGTAAGTTAGTAATGGAAGAACCATCGTATTTGCAAAAAAGCCATTGATTTAGAAGTGCATAATTTGGCAAAACATTCAATTGAATCAGTGTTTAGATGCCTCATGAATACTTCTAGGCTCCGTCCAAATAGCATATTAAAAGCAATCCATGTCCAGGTTAGTTGTCATTTTATGAGAAAAATAAAACAAAAGAACCACACAGAAATGACATTGAAAATGGAAATATCTGTGAGCATGAGCAGAGAATGCAGAGCATGTGGCTGAAGGAGAATTCTCCTCAAAGCTTCTGCCACCCCTTAGCCTTCATTACACACCCATTGATCTTTTCTTCCTCTAGGCCAGCGGTTCTCAACCTGTGGGTCACGACCCCTTTGGGGGTCGAACGACCCTTTCACAGGGGTCGCCTAAGACCATCGGAAAACACATATATAATTACATATTGTTTTTGTGATTAATCACTATGCTTTAATTATGTTCAATTCGTAACAATGAAATTTGGGGTCACCACAACATGAGGAACTGTATTAAAGGGTCACGGCATTGGGAAGGTTGAGAACCACTGCTCTAGTAGAAAGGCATTCCAGCAAGTGTATTTCTCTCGATAGAAGAGAAATGGCTTTTGGAATCGAGTAGGGCACCTCAAAACCTTTTCAACATTTTTCGCTTTGATGTTGGGGGTGGCACTCCAAATAGTAGAGGTGTGACGTTTTCACTGATACTCGTTCAGAACTCAGAACAAACAAGAGCCAGTTCCCTCGGGAAGTCCGACAGATCCATTTTTGGAAGAGAATGTCTGTGTTTATAGTCCCAGTTTATAAGACATGTACCAATCACTTGCGTTCAGAATGTGTTTACAGAGGAGAAAAACACCCACAACACAAATAAACCCGTGCTTGCACAGTGTGGACCGACAGTCTCTGGCTCTCTCCCTTCGGGCACTATTTTGCCTGCCTGATAGAGGGATTCGCTATTCCAGTCCAGGGATTTCTGTGGAACATCCATTCTTATAACCAAGGTTTAGTTCCCCTCCCCTCATGTCTGACATGCTAACAACTGGCTGAAATTGGACCAAGAAGGTTCTTACCGAGTAGGACCCCTCACTCACCAGCAAACCCAATGGCCCCGGTGCCCTGGGCGGTGGGCACAGTCTCCCGAGTCCATCCTGCAGGGGAAGGGATGGCTCCGGCTCTTGGCCTCTGTTCGGGTTGGCAGAGACGTGAATCGGCAAGTTCCTACTTTGGTGCAGTTTCTCAAGAGGAGCATGGCCTTTGGAAACCAATTTGCCTATTTCACCAATAAACTCAAGGCGGACTTTGTGGGTCACTGGGGAATACATTAGCTGGTTCATTTCGGCAGTTAGTCTGTTAAAATAACTAAACAAAACTGAAATCATGAATATTGTCATTCAATGTGGTAAGAAAGAGACCGGGAGCTGGTGACGCTGAGTGTAGGAACGTAGGAGAGGAAGGTTTGAGGTTGTGAGGACTAACTACGGAGGGATCTGAGTCATGCACAGGGGAAAAGGAGGAAGCCTGCTCCCGGGATGGCTCCTGTGTCTTTCCTGTCAGACCCAGCAGCTCTGACCTTTTATTAGAGTTAGATTTTAGTGCTACTAAAATCCAGCCATCCAGCTCTCCGAGTGAATTCCAAGGAGTCATGCTTTGTGAAAACCTGTCACTGCCACGAATCATTAGGAAAATGTCATGTGTGGACTGTGCCAGCTGCATAGTTTCACATGGACTCACAGTTCTGCAACATTTGAGAGGAAAGCTCTCCTCTAGTCATTGCTGCTGGGTGTGCGGCTAATTTTGAGAAATGTCTGCTGCTGGGTGTGTGGTTGATTTTGAATAATGATTCCTCATGTGGTCTTGATTGGCATTGCCCACTCACTAGGACATTGATCACCTCTTCTTGCGTTTATTGGTCTGTGTTAGCATCTCCTCTCAGGGTTCCTATCATTTGCAGGTTGTGGTTCTTTTGGTGATTCGTTTTCAAAAGTTGTCCTAGTCAGGTTGGTCCGAATGAGCCAGAGACAGTGAACAGACTCATTTCAGTTCCTACATCGTGTGTAACAGACCTTTCAAGCTCTGATTTCTAGTCCCCGCCCTGTAATGTCTAGTTGATACACTAAGACCAGTGAGTCAACATTTGGTTCCTTACATTTCTCACCTGTAAAATGGGCATGATAATAAAACAATCATGAGTATATCAAATGGCATTTCAATAAACACCTTATCTTCTTTGTAGTTTGCTTCTCCCTCAGTTTCAGGCTTTTCCCATCCCTGTGCCTGTCTGTAAGTTGGCCTGTGTCAAAATTCTTGCTGGCTTGCTATTTCATGTTTTTTTTACTATTAGAGAAAACAATTCTAATATTGTGACAGTGATAACAATATTTAATACTTAATGAGTAATTAATATGTGCCTAAGACTATACTAAACAGGTTATAAATGTTGCCTCAATTAATCATCATAACCACTCTAGGTAGTGGATATTAATCTTATTATCATCTGTCCTCTAGAACAGTGATAAGCAAACTTTATCTCTAAAGAAGCAAATAGTACATATTGTAAGCCTTAGGGTCACTGGTGTCTGCACTTACTCAGCTCTGCCATTGTAGTGGGAAAGCAGATAAGGGTCATATGAAAATAATTTTTTTAATAAAGCTGTTTAAAAAACAGGTCATGGCACAGATTTGACGTGTGGTCTGTGATTTGCCCACCCTAGAACATTCCCATGATGCAAGATTGAGAGCTGCATCTGAAAACTGCCACCATGCCTGTAGCTTACCTTCAGAATTGACATGATTTTGTAGAACCACTATGGCATCAAATGCTCTTCATTTCAATTTAGCAAGCACTTGTTGAATACTTGGCGCACACACTAAGCATCATGCCAAATGCCAAGGTACAGAAATAAAGTCATAACTTCTGCCCTCTAGGCTCAAAGACTAGTGGTAGGAAGATCAGATCAATAAACATACAATTGACCAAGTGCTGTGATGAAGTGTACAGCCAAGAGACACAGAGAGGTGACTGTCCATTCACAGATGTCACAGGGCACCTCTCCATCCCAGGTGCTGTGCTGGACCCTCGGGATGGATACACATTTCTCAGAGCAGCCTGCTCCCCCCGCCATGTACTGAAGGTCTAGTGGGGAACATGTTTAAACAAATAATTTAGTAAATATTTACAAGTGTGCAAAAGGCTGAGAAGTTCCAAGTACCAGGAGAGCATACGAACATGTGGAATCAGAGAACAGGGAATATGTCTGGTATGACTGGATTATGAGGTGGTGGGACGTGAACTGAAAGGTGAATTAGGGCCAGACCAGAAGGGTTTGAACACCAAGTAAAGGAATTTGGACTTTATTCTGGAGACACCTGGTAGGCATCAAAGATTATTGAACAGGTGAATGACAAGACTAGTCCTTTTGAAAGAAAGCTCTGGCAACCATATGTAGAATAAATTGAAAGTCGAGAGAACCAAGGCCAACAGCCTCAGCCTCATCCTGGCCCCCGTGAGGAAGCCATTTAGCGAGTGCATGGAGACAGCAGGAAGGAAGACGCTGGCAGTCGTAAAGCTGTAAAATAATCCCAAAGCGAGAACTAAGCTCTCCCTCTACAGGCTTTAAATATTTTTAATTAACTGCATATCAGTTCTTCGTATAATTTTTATAGGGTGATGGGTTGTCAGTTATCTGGTTCATAGGTTGATGCTCAACCACTGAGCTACGCTGACTGGGCGGTTGCCAGTTTTCTGTAAATAGCATCATCATTTGCTAAAATATATTGGACTAAACCTTTAATTTTTTAAGTTTTTAAACAAAAGAACTATTTATTTGCCTCTTAATTTTCTTAGAATCCGCTTTCAGCATGTATAGTTCAAAAGCAAAATTATTCTAATTCAATGTGATTATGGAGTGCAAGGCAGTGGCATCCACACATGTGAGATTCCTCCCATGACAGGCCGATTTGTTGCTCTGTTTACAGGGGGAATGTCAATTGTGTATTTTCCCTGCTCTGCAAGAATTTATGATCCAAGAGATTTCTAAACAGTGTTTTCTCATTCAGTGGCTTCACTGTGGATCGGATCACCCAAACTCAACCCTTGGGGTGACGTTGGACTCTTCTCTTTCTACATCTAGTTCCCAAGTCCAGTTGAGGCTTTGTTCAAGCTATACTTCAGCTTTAGTCTTTCCTTCCCGTTGTCCCTTGTACCATCCCAACAGATTAATGCACTTTGCATGTCAGCAAAAAAGAGACAGTGAGAGATAACAAGAGTCCTGACAAGGACAGTGGCTCCTGGATACAAGGTCGTGGCCCACACAGCGCCAGGGCTGTCATCTGCCTGGTGACATCGAGTCCTCATTGCTACTCTCAGCAAAGCAGGAATCCCTTCTGGGAGTCAAACCATCTCACAGGCAGGAAAGCAGATGCGAGAGCTGTGAATAACAAGAAGGACTTGCAGGACGGCATCCAGGCAAGAGATGATGCCTGCGAGTGCGGAAAGGGTTACGGGTCCCCTGGGGCTCTCGTCATGCACACGGCCATGAACTGGGTCTCCACAGAAACACCCTCCTAACCCACCCTCCTAACCGGAGGGCAGCTGATCGCTTCTGCAGCAGACATCGCTTTTAATATCTGCACCCTAATTTATTTGACATCTGCAGACCATCCAAAGAAAATATTCAAGTCCGGGATGGGCAGTCCGGCTGCTTTCGGAGCTCATCAAATGTCTCACACTCCTTCCTCAAATGTTTTCAGTTTTGCAAAACTCAAAATGCATTTTGCCAAACATGTTCTCCGTGCCTGTTTATTTAGAAGGGAATTTAATCCGTATGCTGCTGATGCATTTACACTTAACTCATCAAAATGTTTTACTAGAGCCATTTGATGTCCAAGAAACCTTTTGAGTCTTTTTTATAAGCCTCCTCAAGCCCATTCTGCTTCGAAACAGGAAGTCGCCTGTTACTCACCATAAACCAGTGCAACCCCCGTAGGATTTGGTTTCATTTAAGACACCGAGAGACCGCAAGGTCCAAGCCTTCCCCTGAACTCTACAGAAAAGATCTCCCCCTGAACCTGCTGAGAATACGCCGAGCACAGATGAGGTGCGGTTATTATTTTCCAAAACAAAATCCTTTCTGAGGAGGCATCTTTCATGCAGCCCCTGGGAAAGACGGTTACCAAAGCCCAGCGCTAAATCACCGGCTCCGCCGGCTGCACCTGGTGAGTGTAACTGTCTCCTGTGATCCACTTACCAGCCAGAGCTCATTTGCTAGTATTAATAGAACAAATAAATGGAGAGGGAGCTGGAGATACCGGCACCGTGATTTCTTGCTTCAGGAAAACCTTCCCGGGGTTATAGACCAATACAATGTTCCCGACCGTGAGCCAGGAACCCAAGCTGATAGAAGCACAGCATCCAAGCCACAGAACATGACTTGTTTCAGGCTTAAGGCTGTGAAGTAAGGCAGGAAACAAGATTTATCCTTCTGGGAAACTTTTGGCATTTGCCTCGAGCTGGGCCTGATTACTCCGCCGTCCTCGCCATCCATTACAGCTATCAGAGGGAAATCAGTGTTTTTTTTTTCTCCCCAAACTAAGGCAAAAGAGAAATGTCTCCATCTGAATCCCATAGAAGTCCTTCTGTTTGACGTGGCCTTAAACAAGGGAGAGCGCAGCCCTGTCGCTGTGAGGATCACGTTGCTATCTTGGGCCTTTTGGCTGTGAAGGGGAGTGGAGTTAGTTTGGGCGAAAGCCATTTTACAAACATAGTAAAAATAAATTACTACACTTAATAACTGAATCTTAAACTTGTCACTATGGCCAACTCTAAGTTATTCCCAGAGCCTTCGCTGGGACTTGGCAGCAGCAGTGGGGGCTGGAGGTCAGTTTTTATGTATGAAATCCAGCTTTAGGTTAGAGCTGTGCAGGCGACAGAGTAAACGTTTAAAGGATGAATGGGCCATTGAGAAGTCAATCTGACTCCCCACGTCCCTTAAATGAGCCTGGAAGGGTTCGAGCCATCGGTTGGGTGGGCTACCAATAGAATTGGGTTGTTAATACAAAAGAATTTGAGGTTATTAATACCAGGCTCCCCTGCCCCCACCCCATGCCTAAGTGTAATGGTTGGTATGTGTGTAGAAGGGTTTATTTGTTAACATGTCTTTATTTTGTGTTACGTTCGCTGTTCTAAGTGCCCCGATTGGGCAGTGAAAGCTGTGTGACTGGGTCCTGGCCCGCACACTGACGCCCTGGGCACCAGGCTGGAGTGTTTCAACTCGGCTGGGAGTGTCCAGGCTCCGACCCAAGTGGGAGACGTTTCAGTTAACATCTGGCTTTGCTTACTTGTCCCAAATATTAAATTATTAATGGATTATTAATAGTAGACCCTTTCACTGGTTCATTCTCTTTCTCCTTAAAGTCACATCGAAAGGCCACTTGCCTTAGGATAACTTTGGAAACCTCCTCTCCGCGTGTCACCACCTCTGAATTTGGCAGCCGTAACCATCGTCAGGGCACCCAGGCAAAGAATGGCCAAAGCAACAAAGACACAAAACGAATAGATTTCTTTTCTTTTCTTTCTTTCTTTTCTTTTTTTTTAGTAAGATTGGGAAAAATGAATCGTTCATTATTCAAATTGAAAATCGAAGAGGTGGAAAGTTTGCATCCAAATGCTAGCATTATTGCAAATAGCCCTGAAGTCCCTGAGAAATCACCTGATCTGGGAGTCTTTGTACCTGCAATGCTGCCCAGAGTAAATATTTTACATTTTTATCCATTTTGGCTTCATGGCTATTTTTACAACATTTTTATTTATTTACTTATTTTGTTAAGCCTCACCTGAGGATATTTTTCCATTAGTTTTTTTTTTAGAGAATGGAAGGGAGGGGGAGAGACAGAGAAAAGAGAAACATCGATGTGAGAGAGACACATGGATTGGTGCCTTCTGCACACGCCCCTGAAACTGAGGTACATGCCCTTGACTGGAATGGAACCTGGGGCCCTTCAGTCTGCAGGCCAACGCACTATCCACTGAGCCAATCTGGCTAAGGCCTTCAGAGCTATTTTTCAAATCAGGTCTAGATGGTCACAATTGCCTAGTTAATCTAGGTAAGATCACTTGTGCCCCAGAGCTGGGCATGTATGGATTCATTGATTTGATGCCAGGCCACTCTTGCCAGAATAAGTCGGGGAAACATCAGGCCTAATGATAGGCGTGGCTTCAACTGGCGAGTCATTTTACTGGTCGTACCAGGTTCACCACCACACACCTGGGCCTGGTATTTATTTAAATGAAACCATTTCAGGAAGCACATAAGTGCCTTCATTGGGACCTGTGGGGTATGTATTTCACTACTTAAGATGAATTATTAGGAAACCACCCCCTTATTTTGGAAGTGCCTTCATTTTTCTAGAGCAGTGGTTCTCAACCTTCTGGCCCTTTAAATACAGTTCCTCATGTTGTGACCCAACCATAAAATTATTTTTGTTGCTACTTCATAACTGTAATGTTGCTACTGTTATGAATAGTAATGTAAATATCTGATATGCAGGATGGTCTTAGGTGACCCCTGTGAAAGGGTCATTTGACCGCCAAAGGGGTCGCGGCCCACAGGTTGAGAACCGCTGTTCTAGAGGAATCAACAGTCCCCTGTGGGTGCCACTAGCAATTCAAACTTGAACCTGTCATTTTGTTCCCACATCTGTTGTTCCTACTGATTTCTCACTTTTTGTTAAAAGTGAGATACTACTAACCTCTAAGTCTCCCAATTAGAAGGTGAACAAAACAGATAGTCTCTATTACATAGAACCTTGAACCCAAAGATACTTTGTAGGTGGCCCCATTCAATAACCCTTTTCCATAGTGGCGGGAAGCACTCAGGATGAATTTCTGTTTAACCGACCTCTCACTCCATTATTAGGCAGGCAATGCATGTGCAGGAATTTTAATGTATATTAGGATTATGCATGCACATTTAGAGATAATGTGTGAAGAATGCTATACCTGAGCAACTGTATGAACACACACACACACACACACACACACACACACACACACACACACACAAAGCAAGCCAGGGTAATAAACAAAAACAATCACTAAGTTTTATTTAGGGTTTTGTATGTCACTCATATCATTCCAATCAGTCTCCATAAAAAAACTTTTTTCTCCTTCCCTCCTCCTTCTCTTCCTTTTCTTCCTTTTTCATTCTCCTCTTTCTTCTCATTATTACCATTATACAGTGTTCCCAAATACTATTTGGTGGTTAAGACTACTCAGGTGATGAAGGTGAAGTTAGGCCTTGATGCTGGGTAGATCTCACTCAGAGTCAATCTCTTGTCACCAAAGCCGTACCTCTCATGAGGATGGGCATAACCTTAATGTGTTTGCCACCGTGGTAGGGAAGCCAGTCTGGTGGCATTAGTCCCTTCCTTTGCATGCACATATATGGGTCTTGTTTATGAACAGCTATGAGGGTAACAATGTCACCATCTACTTTTAACCTATAAAGTCAAATTTTGCAAAAACACTTCCTACTATCATCTAATCAGGGCAGCTTCCAGGGAGAGGCAAGGGAAGAATCTAGGAGGTAGAGTTTAAGGAGGCACTCCTCTCGGTTGTACAAGTGCAAGGTAGAGGTGTACAACTGAGTGTGAGCACCACCTTAAATCTTGCCCCCCTGGGCACCCCACTAGCCTCATCCTAGTCCTGGCCCTGCATGCGCCAGTTACCACATGCTGATCACCTTGCTCTAGTTCCTCAGGTATTAAAACTAATCAACGAGGGATTTATTAAACATCTATGTGTCACATGTTATGGAAAGGCAAAAACTTTTCCAATTATACTGCACACGCCTATACAAGAGAAAATGTTATCCAGCTAGACAAATAACACCTACACATGGGAAACAATCAAAACAGTTACACTGTCCGTCTATAAAATAGCATGGTCACCTGAGGTCACAGATGGTGGGTTTGTAACGGTAGGGAATGGGGGACATTACTAAGATGTCCTAAAAAATAAGCCCATATGGAGTCGCTCATGTCTGGTGGGTGAGGCAGGGCCCTGCTGGGAAGACAGTGCGACTCCAAGCAGAGGCTAATTGATGTCCATGTTGTCCTTAGGGAGCCCGTTATATATTTGAACAGGGAAACAGTGTGCAGAAAGCCCTGTGATGGATTGTGCATCGTTTTGCTGGAGTGGGTCAGGGCGATGGATGGATAGTAGGCCCATCCAAAATGAGAACGTTGTGTTAAAGTGGGGGCATACTAGTTTAAAACTCGTTTTAAAGCGATTACCGCTACAAAGTGGTTTTGACCTGTTACAGGAAAACCGAAGTTGGAAGAAAGGAAACAGTAGAGGTTGAAATGTCCAAATCAGGCATCTTATTTATACCATTTTGTCACATTCCCATTTCTCCTGCAGTTGGCTGCACTGCGCACTGAGCAGTTGTTGTTGGCTCCGAACTCCCTATTGTCTGACCCACATGGCCGGCTGCTCTATGGTGCGCAGCCTACTTCCCGAGCAGTTTGTGTGGGGACTCTGGCCTTCCAGACGAGATCGCAAGCCCGCGGGGTCAGGGTTCAGAGCTCATTCTGGGATGTTCTATCTCTGTAGACTCTGGAAGCAACTGGGTACTTGGAAAACAGTTGCGAAGGGTTTTGCAGCTGTCTGCTTGGGAGCCCAGACGTGGAGAGAAATTGGACTTGATCACCTAACGTGGAAAGGCCTGCGTCCGCTGTACTCTGCCACGTTTGGACGGATCTGAATGAAATTTTCAATGGCTAATTTCATTCCTAACCCTTCCGTGAGCCAGAAAACTCCACCTGCAGGGGAACGGTTTCTCATTGCCTTTCCTTTGAAAAGGGCGAGCACCCCATTTCCTGTCATCAGGCGCAGGAATTGGTTACTGCTCTCACAGTGGTAGTTGCTTAGGAAGGAAGTCCAAGGCTCAGGCTTCTGTAAAAGTTCTTGGCTGAGGGTCAAACCAGAATGAGCAATGCAGGACCCACATGTCGACTGATAGACAGACATCTGAGCTGGGGACGCTGAGGCCCAAGACAGTTTACGGAGAAGGTAGAATTATGTAACCCTGTCACTCAGCAGGGCTTCCTTCCAGCTCAAGGTATCCTGGGACCCAACAGTACACATAGCAACAAAACAAACTGACCGGGTTCACTCTTTGCATTGTCAGATGGGACACTCTCCACATCTTGGTGCATAAATCAGTGTAAGTGCAATGGAGTGATGCCTCATTTATTTACCATCACCAGGGAATGGGCTATTTATTATAGATAATATTCCAAATAACTAAAGCCCGTGACTCTCAATGCCAAAACTTTAAAAAATGTGAACCACGTAGGACAAACACACTTCTAAACATTTTCTCTTGTCTTAAACACCATGCTCAGAATATGATTTGACTTTTGATCTGTTTGGAGAAAAAGTGTGGAACAAGGAATGGCCAGGATCATGGCTAGATATGATGTTTTAATGCTGATGACTAAACAGGATAAACAAAGTGCTTCTAGACTTAGTCAATTTCTTTTTATTTTGAAAAGAAGGGGTAGTTTGGACATTGCTGGGGGAGAAACTGCAGCCTGGTTATGGAGGAGGCAGTGGGAGAATGTATATATACAGACACAGTGAAACCTGGAACAATGCAGGCTTAGGAGCCCAGCCCTCTATGCAGTTGAAAATCTGTGTATAATTTTTGACTCCCCTCAAACTTAACTACTAATAACCTTCAGTTGGCAGAAGCCTTACTAATAACATAAACTGTTAACACATATTCTGTATATGTATTGTATGCTGTATTTTTACAGTAAAGTAAGCGAGGGAAAAATGTTATGAAGAAAATCAAAAGGAAGAGAAAATATATTTATATTACTGTGTGGTATTTATCAATATCAAAAGTTTGTGTTGTCTGTTTACAAGATGAATCATCTGTCAGTACCTACATCAATATTATCTTATATGACACAAACACCGTAGATGTTATACATATTACTAAGAGTAGACGTAAAAAAGAAAATAATGTGTAAAAGAGATTCATATTTATTTATAGGTATGATGATTCATGCATTCTTATTGAAGAAGCAGCAATAGATTATTTTATGACAGCCTGATTTAATCTATGCAATTGCTTCATGGTAGTAAGGAAATCTACAAAAAATTTTTTTTTTATTATATTTATTGAAAAAATCTCTGAAAATTCTTTTTAAATATATTTTTATTGATTTCAGAGAGAAAGGGAGGGAAATAGAGGGATAAAAACATAAATGATGAGAGAGAACATTGACTGGCTGCCTCCTGCATGCCCCCTACTGGGGGTCGAGCCCACAACCCCAACCCGGGCATGTGCCCCTGACTGGAATCAAACCCGGGACCCTTCCATCCGCAGGCCTATGCTCTATCCATTGAGCCACACCAGCTAGGGCTCTGAAAATTCGTATTTGAACATTTCAGTTCCTCAGTCACACAACCACACCTACTGTCTGATGGAATGTCTTTCTGTCTGGTCTTTGAACAGGAGGCACCAATGGCTGGTATCCGTGAGCCCAATTTCCCTGCTAAGATGTTTCACCTACACCCTCCCTTCTCTCTGATTCCTCATAGCCATTCAGACTTCCTGAATTTCAGAATCTCAGAACTCCCCAATTCTGGTCAGCAGAGAGAACAATCGAGCTCTTTCTTTCTCTGTCTTATTTACTTCCCATTATGAAAAGACAGGAAAGTGGGTGGGTGAGCACCTGAGCTCATCCTGGACATATAAAAGCATATTTCAAAGGTGATTTCTAAAGTATTTTTCTTTTTAGAACGATCCAGTTCTTGTATGTATGTATAGAATAGCCTTCTCTCTCTGTCTTCCTGTTACAGATTCTAATTCTGAAGAATTGCTCAAGCTTTTTCTATCGATGCCCTCAGGTCTCTGAGTGTTTAAGATCATTAGCTTTAGAGGCAGATCAGGCTGGACTTGAATCTCAGCTTTGCCACTAACTAGTTATATGACCTTGTGCAAATGGCTAAGTACTCTGTGCTTCAGTTTCCTCATCTGTGAATAGAAAAAAAGTTAAAAAAAAAATCCAGTGCCTATTTCATAGGCTTTTTGAGAAGAAGATTAAATAAGCAATTGAATGTAAATTGTTTTAAATGGTGATTAGAATATAATAATTGTCAAGAAAATGTAGTTGTCATTTTTTTTTTACATAAGACAAATAGAAGGTGGGAGGGATTCATATATTATCATCTCAATAAATGCCAAATGATTTTGAATAAAATTAACTTTATTTTTAATTGAAGAAAATATTATAAACACATAGAACATGATTAATAACCTAACCCAGTGGTTCTCAACCTCCCTAATGCCATGACCCTTTAATGCAGTTCCTCATGTTGTAGTGACCCCCAACCATAAAATTATTTTTGTTGCTACTTCATAACTGTAATTTTGCTACTGTTATGAATCATAATGTAAATATCTGATATGCTGGATTTAGGTGTATTTAGGTGACCCCTGTGAAAGGGTCGTTCGACCCCCAAAGGGGTCGTGACCCACAGGTTGAGAACTGCTGATCTAACCTAACAGTGATATCCCATTGGTTACCTGTTATATTTTGGAACAAAACACCCATACATGCTCTGTGCCTTTATTATTCTAACCAGAGGCTCAGTGCACGAAATTCGTCCGGGGGGGGGGGGGGGGGGGGGCGAC
>NW_005367354.1:6647800-6719603 GCF_000412655.1 Myotis brandtii | reverse complement strand
GGTGTCCCCTAACTGCCCCCCCCCCATCAGCCTGGTTGCCTCTTACTGCCGGCCTGGTCGCCGCCCCTCACGGCCCCCTGCCAGCCTGGTCACCCCACACAGCCTGTTGTTCAGTCGTTTGGTCATCCCTCACTAACCCCCCTGCTGGCCTTGTCGCCCCAGGCAGCCTGCAGGTCATTACTGTTACTGTGACGGTGTCCCGGACAATTTGCATATTCCTCTTTTATTAGGATAGATGGTTATAGAACTCATAGCTATTACTACAAGAAATGGAACAGAATTATGAATAGATTATTGTTATTTGCAATAAGACATACTTTCACAACTAGAAAAGCGAAGAAAATTCGAGGGCGCCTCTTGGTATTAGTAAGAGTTTAATAAAGTGTTTAGACACTAGAAATAAGAAAATGTAATGAAAAAATGTTAAAGCCATCCAAAACCAGCAAAAGACTGCAAAACCCAAAATGTTGAGAACAAAAATTAAAAATATCTTAGAAACATAAAGGCAACTCTAACAAAGTCCTCTGAAGGGAAAGTTAATCTTAGAAAGACTTTGAAACAGCTTAGTGACCTTTAGAGGCAACATAGTCACACGGAGTGTGGTCAGAGCATGGTTTCATCAGCACCGCGGAGTGGTCATGGCCGCTTATGTAAATGTTCCAGGCCCTGGTTGGGTTCTCTGTAAAATGACCATAATGAGAGCACATGTCCCATAAGGCTGCTGTATGGATTAAACTAATGTGGTCTGGCAGTAAATGCAAGACCTGGCGGATACAGTTTTATTTATCACTAGGAGCCCAGCGGGCGATTTGAAATCACACAGGGCCACCCTGCCTTGACACCCAAACCTGTCCATGCAGAGCTCCAGCACGCCTGGCCCAGCCCCCAAACCATCTGGCCTTCTCTGGCCACTTCAAGCCCTGCCCTCAGTCCCCACATAGGGCTGGTCCCACCTTCTCTGGGTGCCTTCCCGCTTCTTTCCCCATCTCTGGAGCAATGCGGTGGCTCCACCCCATCATGGCGCCTGAGGAGAGAGTGGAAGCCTCCTGCCTACTGCACTGTGCTCCTTCCCCTGGCAGGTGGGCCGCGGGGCAGTCAGAGTGCGAACAGTGGGAGGCAAAGGACTGGTGAGGGGGCGCTATGCACTCTCACCCCTGCCCTCCTCGGCACAGGATGGTCCCGCCTCCTCCAGGCGCCTCCCCGCTTCTGCTCCATCTCCTGAGCAACGCCCCAGCTAATATGTTAATGACCTGGTCGTTACCCATTACGGCGTATCGACCATTAGCATATTAGCTCTTTATTAGTATAGATTATGATTGCCATTGATGTTACAACAGTTATTCCAAACTTCATGAGTAGACTTTATACCAAAAAATATTGTATACTTCTTTATACAAGTTTGTAATAATTTGTCTAGCCTTGTGCAAAACTCTAGCAGGATTTTTCAAGAAATAGTACTGAAAGATTTTTTAATATCATTTTGTTGAAAGTATTACATATAACCCCCTTTTCCCACCATTGACCCCTTCTAGCCCACCCCTGCCCCCCTCACCCCAGAGTACTGAAAGTTTTATTAAAATATAATTTTAAAATATTTGAGGAACCACCGTACTGTTTTTCATAGTAGTTGTCATTTTACAACTCTGCCCACAATGCACAAGAGTTCCAATTACTCCACATCTTTACCAATACTTGTTATTTTCTGTGTATTTGTTTTGTGTTAGCCATCCTAATGAATGTGAGGTGGTATCTCCTATTGGTTTTAATTTGCATTTCTCTAGCTTTTAATGTGTATCTTTTCACCAGTTTGTTGGCTCCTTTTTGTACTTTTGAACTTGTCAAAATGTTGTTAATTAACATATATTACTTTTGTATCAGACAAACAACATGAGGAACATAATTAGGATGAGTTTTGCCTCCAGTTTTGTGATATTAGCAAAAGCAAAGACACTTTCTTTTTTCAGGTCCCCACATCTTCACTTGTGAAATAAGGAAGCTAGTCTAGCTAATCCCATCTATGATATTTTAAAATAAAGATAATAATCTTTCCTTCAATGTTGTAAAAAGTAGTTACATTTTTAAATCTCCTGAATTTTAAATTATGAGCAGGAGAGGTGGTGTATAAACCAAATTTATGATTTGGTGGTGATATTTATAGCATTTTTCCTTCATTTAACATTTTTAGAGCTCCAGCTTGATGCTAAGCATTGGACCAGGGTCTAAGAACACAAAGATAATGTGATCTGGGCCCTGTTTTGTTAACTTACAAGCCTACTTAAATAGATGCACTTATATGTAAATTACTAAAATGCAACTTGAAGTTGATATAATACATGGATAAATAAGGTTCATTGGTGTTACAAAGGAGCAGACATCTGCTTCTATGATGCTAAAAATATGAAGATTCCTTAATAGTGGGAAAAAGATCATGATGTTTGTCCCCAGACCTTGTTGTTTACAAAATTCATGGCATTCAAATTTAGTGAGAAGAAATTTAATATTTACTAGCAAAGACAAAGCAGAATTTCCATGAGCATTTAAGCATTACATTAAAAAAAATGGCTAAGACGTTTTCCATTCAATCAAATAGTACTTTAGAATCCTATTGTGGTCTACACAAAGGATGTTTCTTGCTGGGCAGAGTAATATAATACATTCTGTGTGGAGCAGGAAACTTTAATGATATATGCAGTTTTGTTATTAAAACTGAGTTATATATTTTTCTCTGCTCTGGAAAATTGTGACCCAGTATAACATATCTTCACATTGTTTATAACTTGAGGAAAATCAACATTTTGGATTCCCAGTTCACACAGTAGGAATTACATTTGTTTTGGCCAAATATAATTTATGTAACTGCAAGGAACAATAAAACATGAACTCTACAGTGTTTTCTTACCTAAAAATAATATAGACCTTGTAAAATTGGAGAGATTATTATTATAAAGGAAAAGACAGTAACTTAAAAGGCCTCAGCTCATTTTACAACACTCTTTAATGTCTGTGCAAATAGGCAGGCACCTGTGTCCCCATTTTCTTTGACCCTAGCCACAGGAGTGAGATTCCACGCAGTAATAAATAACCTTGCAAGTAAAACTTTGAAATATAATTTGCTTGAACAAGCCCAGTTCTTCTATGTTCAAAAGTCATTTTCAAAGTGACTGCTTAAAATGATTCAGTATTCTTTTTTCATCTGCCCGTAAAGATCTGCCGTGTATAATAAAAGCATCCGTTTCATCTTATTAATAAGTTTCTAGTTAGTAAAGGGACCATTCTAGATTTAAGAGTTTGGGATTATGTGAATGAATGAACAAGTGAATGAATGAGCAATAAAAATCAATAACTGGATATGTGTCTTTAAAGTCAACTAACCTATGCAGGAATTGACTCTACTATTTTTCAACACCATGGTGTAAAAACACGATCTCATTTTCCAAGATGTGGGAATGATAAGATGAAGAGAAAGTGAAATTTCCTTTGAGGAGATATGGGCAAGAAGTATATTGAATGCGTATTATAAAATCACTGATTGCCAAATCAATCAGACAACTGGAAAAATGATGGTATTTTGGAGGCAAATACTATGTTCAAGGAACTAGTCCACTGTATCTTATTTAATCTTCTAAAGTCTAAACAATTCCATGAAGTTGGCAGAGCTATCTCTATTTTACATGTGAAGAAACTAAGGTCCATAAATCTTACGCAATGCGTTCCAAGTCACACAGCCAAATACGTGGTGGGGCTGAGCCTAGACCACGAGCCTTCTGAATCTACAGACTGCATTCTTTTCACTAGACCACTTGAGAATTGTCTGGGTGAGGACCATAGGCTAGGACCAGCCACAGCATAATCAGATGTCAGATGTGCCTAGCATCCCTGCTAGGTGGCCCCATCTACTCTTACAAAACTGACCTTTCCTCAGGCTCAAAACTTTCTCACTTACAGAGTAGCTTTTCCTGCCCTGCAATTTACTTAGATTTCAAATTCTTCTAATTCTGGTATAATTTTTGACGTGGCCTTTTCAGTTTTAACATCTATTTCAACCTGGAATTTGAATTGCATTTAATAGTATTGAGGTTTCTAATTGTATTGCATTTTTTTGAAAGCGATCCATTCTTGATACCTATTTAGAGATAGTCGTAAGGAACCCTGAGTAAAGTGACTTTCTTCTCAGGAGCCAACAAGAGAGTCCATTTTCCTTTAAAAACTTTGCAGCCTCTCCAGGCACTGAGTCATCGGGCGTGCGGCCAGGCACTAGAGGGTGCTTTAGAAATATTATTTGATGATGAATTCGGATGTTGTCCACTTGCTTTTCAGAAATCGTTCCTGTAAATCATGGCTTTGAAAACTTGTCAGCATTTTTCTCTTTCTTCCTTGGATTTCTTCAAAGGGAGAAGGAATGTCTGAAAAGTAAACATTCAATAGCCATAACTGCATCCCAACGAGGGTGGAATAAAAAAAAATATTATAGATACTTATAGATACATAAATATTTCTGTGAGATAAAAAGAACCCTGCGGATAACTCACAGAGAGCCTACTGGAACTTTATCAGTCGGCTGGGCTTTGTCAGAATCAAGCGGGTTTGTGAGGGGCCAGGGAAACATATGTTTCTCCCTATTCCACACCCTTCTTTTCTGGAAGCTCTCAGTAAGCATAACCCCTCACATTGGTATGAGGCTCCTCTCTCTTCTTTTAAGAGGCACGTTTACATATAGTATCTCACAAGTGATATTCACGACCTGCTGTGCCATGTTACTATTCCTAGTCTTTAATGAAAACCACTGAAGTTTAGAGAGGATCATTAACTCACTCTGATCCATAATGCCAAATGGCAAAGCTGGACTTTAGTCATAGGACTCTTCTCTGGTGTATATAGGGCAGCAACCACTCTTCTTCCTTTCTATTGTAAACAGAACCATATTTCCATACCGTTAACAACCATCACTTCTTCCCTTCTTCATCAGACTTTGTCACCACATGTACCTTTCCCTCTCTTCATTCTTTTATATCCCCTTACCTGATTTCCAATCTTAAATTAAAATCAAGCCCGGCTGGAGTGGCTCAGTGGTGGAGAGATGGCCTATGAACCAGGAAGTCACGGTTGGATTCCCAGTCAGGGCACATGCCTGGGTTGTAGGCTCGATCCCCAGTGTGGGGCTTGGATGAGGCCATAGATTAATGATTTTCTCTCATCGTTGATGTTTCTATTTCTCTCTCTCTCCCTCTCCTTTCCTCTCTGAAATCAATAAAAAAATATATTTTTAAAAAATCTAATAAAACAAACAACAAAAACCAGAGGTCATGAAATATGAAACAAGAACCCGTGCACTTGCCCTGCCCTCCTGGCAGTGGGGCTCCCAGGTCCTGGGGAGACTGCAGCACGAAGCAAACTGCAGTGAGCCGTCGACAAGGTCCAGTGTGTGGTCTGGGCCTTCAGCAAGAGGCAGAGCTCTTATTGGAAAGATCAGAAAGGGCTTATTCAGAAAGTAAAATTCCTTCCTCCAGGCCTTGGATTCCAAACAAGCACTCCAAGCTTTGGAAAGAGCAGGCACAGTCCCACAGCTCAGGGCATTTGCAGAAGACAATGCAGATTGGAATTATTGGAGGATGGCTTACCTGGGGGGTGGGTTGGGGGGTTACCATGAGGAGGAGGCTGGCAAGCAAGCTTTGAACCAGCTTCTAAGGCAGCTCTGCCCAGTAGAACTATCTGAGATGTTGGAAATGTTTTAGAATCAGCCTTATCCCATACAGTAGCCATTGGCCACATGTGGCTATGGAACATTTGAAAGTGGTTGGTGTGACTAAGAAACTGAAAATGAAATTTATTTAGACATTTAAACACAACATAGACAACCAAGTAGGCCTTTAAAAATGTACTGTATTGGTCAGTGTGTGAGAAGCTTGGGGGGAGAGAGGCGGTATTTTCCCTAAATCTTTCTTTATCTCTAAAGCACTAATAATTTTAAAACCCCTACATGATTTATCAAACACATTATCTGTATTCTTTAAAACCCATAGGAAATAATATTCTTGTTTCAGCTTCAATTGATGCTTAAATTATGGATAAGTTATTCTGTAAAACTAGCCAGTGTCCACTCCTTCCTTCTATGGCTTAAAGGATTATTGAAACAAACACAGAAAATCTGGTTCCCCCAGTCTGTGAAGAGTTAATCCCCGAGAGATTTTAGATCAAAATATCCAAACCACAAGTAAAAACTGGTGCTGAACTTGGTAAATGATTTTCCAACAATCCTTTGCAAACAAGAACAAAACAAAAGCAGCAACAGCAAGGCACCAACACACACACTCATCCACTAACACAGTGGTTCTCAACCTTCTGGCCCTTTAAATACAGTTCCTCATGTTGTGACCCAACCATAAAATTATTTTTGTTGCTACTTCATAACTGTCATGTTGCTACTGTTATGAATCGTCATGTAAATATCTGATATGCAGGATGGTCTTAGGCGACCCCTGTGAAAGGGTCCTTCGACCGCCAAAGGGGTCGCGACCCACAGATTGAGAACTGCTGCACTAACATGACTGTACTTTACCCGCAATGGGACTTATTTGGCTGCCTTCTCAAATAAACGTTGAATATGTTTGCGGTGGTGAATCCTCACATGTGGACATGTTGAAGATCATTGGGCACCAAATCGCCCTTCATGCACCGTGTTATGGACCAAGGTTCACTCATGACCTGTCCTCTCTTCTACTACCCAAGGAGCTGAGCAAAATGTGCAGAGTTTCAGAAAGGATTGGGAAGTCAGTTAGTTTTTCCTTGACAGTCATTCAAATGGGGCTTTGACTAAACACCCCTGATGCCAATGGAGGGTGTTTACCCAGTTCTCCAGTTGAGGGCTGTCTGCTTTCTGCCTCCCCAAAAGTCTCATTGGGAGACATTCTTTGCTAGTCATCAACAGCCTCTGTGGCTGTTGCCCAAAATTTTGGGGGGCTTTGTTTTGGGATTTTTTAGACCTGGAGGGAAAGGGAAGATCAGCTGCTGAGGGCCACTGGAGTGCGTGGAGATGGGGCTCTCAAGATTTATGCTCCTCTGCCTCCTTTGTCTCACAACAATGAAAAATCTTGAACTCCCGGAGATATTGTTTTCTAGCATCTTAACCTCATCCAAGTTGTCTGACATTTCTTTAAAATATTGGCAGCAGAACACTTGAAAGGGATTTAGCTCGAATTCTCAATTATAATGTTATTATGTGTGTCTTTAAACCTCCTGTTGGAGTTTTCTTACCAAAAACAAAAACAAAAAAGGCCAAGATCTGGCATCAGTGTCTTTTTCTATGTATTTACATGAACTCGGACAGTTGCCTCTCACAACTTTAAGGAAAACAATGTGATTATCAATAGCCATGTGTTAGCTATGGCTGGGATTGTTCCTCTTGTCAGAGAATCCTAAGATCTTAACATTGAACTTAAAGGAAGCACCTTAAATCATTCTTACAAATGACTGTACTCTTTGCAAGTTTTAACTGCCTGAGATCAGAACTGGGAAGAATGCTCGTTCATGTTCTGCTCTCCACAACTCCCCCCCCAAAAAATGTCCGAGCAGCCAAGTCTCTGGTATGTATCAGAGAAACAGGCAATTTTCAGAGTGAAGTCAAGTGAAAAGTATGCACATGGCAGTGTCAATGTTAGGAGAGTTTGGGGGGAAATATGCCGACTATGTGCTGTTTTGCTACAGTAAGTATAGAACCGTCTCTCTAATGCCATGGACAAGATCCTTGCCAAGTGGAATACCCTATTTATAACCCTATCCAGAAGGGGAAATAGTGCCAGGAACAAGATAAAACTATTAGCTGTATTAACAAAAATACTTAAAAGCATGTTTCTGTTTGAAGATGTTGGCGGTTAAGAGAAAAATATAAGTAGTTGTAGATCTGGGTGTTGAAACCTGTTGCAAGACCATTAATTAGTCATCATCTTATCTTCAGTGCCATATCTCTGCCAACTCGCCTGTTTGAAGTGGTAAATGGCGCTCATAAATGGACTCTTCGGGAGATATTTAGAAAATAAACAATCCCCCCTGTTCGGTAAATAGTTCAGAAATCTCCCTGGGCGCGCATGTTTTTCTCTCCCTGTTGGCACTGTGGACTCAGTGCCCATCTGGAACGTCCTCTCAATCTGTCTTGGAGCTGCCAGTCTTTCCAATGCCAAGTATTTAGGCTGCAGTCCCAGAGGTGAGAAAAATAGACCGACTCCAAGGGAGTGACACTGGTCACAAGGATGTCACACTGGGAGGGACTTGGCCACCAGCCTGCCCGTGCCAGCACCAGGAGCTGGGCCAGGAGACACCACCCAGGTCATTGCCCGTCCCCGGTACCCTGAGGAGCAGCATGCTGAATGCACGCGAGCTTAAGGGAATGGTTGGACTGGCCCCAGGGTGGCTCCCTTCGTCTTCTCTACTGTATCAGTGAAACTAGACAAATGCCATGCTGTCCTTACTACAAGGACTGGGCAAGAATTAAGGTACAGTTTCCTTTTCTTCCTTTGTTTCATCATTTTCTCTTCTCCACCTACTCATCTAAGTAGAGTACGAAGACCTTATGATTTGGAATCAGCCAGAATTTCTTAATCTCATTATTTAGTAATCTAATATGTTTATTATTTTATTAGATAATCTAGGAAATTACCCTATAAGTATATATTTATTAAAATAACTAATTTAATTACTAACCCACTATTTATCCAATTATATGATCATTTTATAAAAAATTATATATAATTAGTAAAGATATAATCTCCACACATTATGTGTTCTCTATTATAGAATATATATATATATGGCACATATTGTCCTAGCTGGTTTTGTCTCAGTGGATAGAGCATTGGCCTGTGGACTGAAGGGTCCTGGGTTTGATTCCGGTCAAGGGCACATGCCAGGGTTGCCCGCTAGATCCCCAGTAGGGGGCATGCAGGAGGCAGCCAATCAAGGTTCTCTCTCATCATTGATGTTTCTCTTTCTCCCTCTCCCTTCCTCTCTGAAATCAATAAAAATATATTTAAAAATAAATAAAATATATTGCATATATCATGTATTATGTATTATATTTTCTATATCATACATTATATTATGACTTACATATTACAAATTTGTATCATGTATATGTCATAGATCATGTATCATGTTTTATTTATTATATTAATAGATATCGGTTGTTAATCTGCTTATATAAATTGTATATAACTGTATACAATTTTATTTTTAAAAGTAATTTAAAATATAAAATGCTACAATGATGAAATGATTAACATATTATATACATAGTATATAGTATGTTAGGTTATGACATGGATAATTTGATTATAAAATTATCAAAATTTAAAAAGAAATTTTCATCTACAAGTGCTATTTATATAAATATAAGTGTAAATACCATGTACAGATATAAATATTTAATAATCTTCAGTGTACTTGGGTCACAATTCTCATGGTTAAGAATTATCCCAAGAGTTGGTAATAAATGTGCCCGAAATGATTAAATTCAGGCTCTGCCAGGGGTGGGAACCTGGGCAGGCCAATTAACTCTCTGAATCCCTATTTCTCCCTCTTGTAAAGAATGGGAGGGGGTAGATTGAGATTGAAATAATACATGAAAAGTGTGCAACGGAATTGCAAGCACATACGTAAGCCAAAAATGATAGATAATCATTATTCACATTATTGTTCAAGTTAATTATTATTAAAAACTAATTATTGTTGTTTTCAATGGAAGTCGTGGAAAGAGTGGGAGCAGCAGCCGGTCCCTCCAGGGCAGCTCTCTGCAGAGCTGGCTACTGCGATGTCTGTTTTGCTTGGGCCCCATTCGGAGAGCAGACCGGTTGTTCTCACTTTCTAGTGGTTGGAGGATATTCAAACCGATCTCCCTTGTGGGGTAAGATCTTGGGGACAAATATTTCTTCTATTTCAAGGTTTCTTAAATTTCACATGTGATTTAAAAAAGCAAATAAGCCCCTTAATTGCTTCGTTAAGCTAGTCAACACTAATTAAGAAAAGTCAAGAGGAAAAATATTAGAAACTGCTGTGCCTGACTCTCAGCCTCCTCTGTTTCTCCCAGAATAAGTCTTGCTTTGCCGAGGAAAGGGAGTTAGTGATTTTCCGTGGTACAGCCCGCTCTGACCTCCTCAGTTCTGAGTTTGAAATTGAGCTCTAGTCCTTTGGGGTTGGATTCGATTTATTCCTGGTGAAACATGATTTCCCAACCCCATGGAAAATGCCTAAAATGTCTGGTAAAGGAATGCAGCGGGTCATCCGAGTGACTTTGGTGAGTTAGAATTCAGCAAGCTTGACCCATCAGTTTCTCCTGCTTTGGCACAGCTCGGGAGCTGAAGACAGTGGCACAGAGATCAGAGGCAGTAGCTTGGCTTAAAGGGGAACTTTGCATGTGAATATATGCGTGTGCTTGTATGTCTGCATACATGGGCACGTGGGTATGTTCCATGCACCTGTGTGCACATATGTGATAGGGGTGTGTGTGGTAAGGATACTCGACTTATCTGCAAGACAGATGGAACCTGAATTCAGGCTTTTGTTTTTGTCCAAACGTTGGGACAATTATTCCTCTTAGCTCTGCTGAAGCTTATAAGAAAAATAAGTTTCGTTATGAATTTTCCTGGAACTAACTAGGCCGTGCCCCTGGTTATGTTGGCTCCCTTGGAATCTTTCACATCCAGAGAGGATGGTAAAGAGAATCCAGTAACCTGCTTTAACTCTCCTCTGTGGTAGTAAATAGGTTCTAGAGCGTATTGGGCACTTACCCTGTACTGAATTCTACTTGGGTATTTTATAGCATAGGCCATATTTAATTCTCACATTAACTCCTCGAGGTGCCTTTATTACTTCCATTTAATTGATTGATGAAGTTGTCAGGGTGAGAAAAAGAAAAAGGCTCCTGGTCCCAGAGTTGGTACCTGTTTGAGCAGGAAATAGGACCCAGAGCTGCCTACTGCAAAAGCGATGTGATTGCCTCCATAGCCCATGATTCAGAAGGCTCTATTATTGTGACCCTCTGAATTAGTCCCAAGTGAGAAAAATCCAAGTCTCCCCTTGTTCTGAAAACACTACTTACTTAGTAACATGCCTCTGCTGAGCCCACTCAGCAGGCAAACACCCCTGCAGCCCCAAGGATGGCTTCCCCACAACCTTCAGGACCTGGTTGCATGAGGAGCCCTTCAGAGGACTTTGGGCTGCTTATGGGAATTTTCTAGAAGAGCAGCAAGTAGGAAGTATCCAGCATTAGAATCAGAAGGAATTTCTCCCACAGTCTCACTTGTGCCAGGGAGGCCAGTCCTGAATTATTAAGGGTTGTAGGTGATCATCCCTAGATGTGCCAGTTCCCCTAGATGGCCTCCCCGATTGGACTGTGATTGGGTGGGAGGGATAAGAACCTTGCCTTGATCATAAGAAATTCAGTAGGAACCCCAAACTGTAGGACTCACTCAGCTATGTTTCAGTCACTAAAAGCATCCTGGGACACTATTGCTTGGGCCCGTTGGAGAAACAAAAGCTGGGTGTGCCTTGAGTGAGAGATGATGTAGAGGATCTCAATGGATGTGGTCATGGGTCCAGTTCATAGAGTCCCAGGGGTTCCAATAACTCAGTATTGACTGGTTCTGTGATATCAAGGGTATCATTCTGCTTGGGGAGGCAGGGCAGTGGGGCTTTGCCTTTGATTAGCTCTCTTCTGGGAGCTGAAAGACCTGCTTTCCAGTAGACTCCTGGACACTTAAGATCTACCCCAGTTTTCTTGGGGCCTAGGACTAGAGGGCAAGGACTAATTCTAGGTTCCAGGCATCGTGGTCTGAGCCAGCTGAGAGTTCCCTTGCCTTTGAGAAAAACAAAGTCTGCAGGGTGAGGAGGGTGGAAGAGTGTGTAGTTCTGATGCTTCAGCCACATGTAGATTCTCTTGAGAAAATAAATTACCGCCCTGGCTGTGTGGCTCAGTTGGTTGAGCATCTTCTGGGCATCGAAAGGTTGCTGGTTCACTTCACGGTCCGGACACATGCCATGGTGGCAGGCTCAATCCCCAGTGGGGGGGTGGGGGCATGCAGGAGGCAGCGATTGATGATGTTCCACTCTCCCCCTCTCTCTAAAAATCAATAAAAAATCTTTTTTAAAAAAGAAAACAAATTACCTCTGGCCAGGGACTGTATGTAGATAAACTAAGGCACAAAGTGTACACAATTAAAACTACTCCAACATTTGTGCAAAGACTGACTTTAATTAGAACAAGCAAATAAAGGAACAAACAAACCTTACATATTCCCTTTAGTTCTCGGTGTTCTGAAGATCCACTGCGACTCATTATAAGCCTAAAAAATCTTATCAAATAGTTATCAAATAATTCCCATAAAGAATACGAACTAGCATCATGAAATTCTTTCCCAAGAAGGTCTTTAATGAGAGTAAAATGAGGTCTTAATAATAACAAATAACAAGCCATAGTGGGGCCACTACTGCTCTAACTGCTCACAAGTCAAGGGCCAGAAATCAAGTTTAAGCAAGAACCATGTGTGATGAATGCTCAGGGGGTGGGAGCATACAACCCAAGTGGACCTAAGAGAATGAATGTGAGAGGCTATGCCCCAGCCCTGGCCAGGGTTCAGAAGGTGGTCCCTGATACAGCACCTGTCAGTCAGGCAAAGCTTTCAGGCACTGACAAGGGTAAGGCAGGATATCAATACCCAGATAAATAGGCTGAATTCTTGGCAGAGCTGTGATCCTGTGGGGGGCCTTGGACACTGAACAAAGTGGGCGTTTGTGACTAAAAAATATATAAGTGGAGGGGAGAGAAGAGGGGCTGGAGGTTGGATCAAACATCAACAGCTAAGGATTTAAAAGCAAGTCTAGGTAATGAAACCTCCATGGAAACCCAAAAGGACAGGGTTCAGAGAGCTTCCAGGCTGGTGAACATGTGGAGATTTGGGGAGAATGGTATCCCTAGAGAGGGCATGGAATGTCTGCACCCTTTCCCATACCTTCCCCTATGCATCTCTTCCATCTGGCTATTCCCAAATTATATCCTTTAGGATAAACTGATAATCTAGTGAGAAAAGAGGGAGGAAGGGAGGGAGGGGAGAAGGAAGGAAATGGGGGAGAAAGAAAGAAAGAGAAGAGGAGAGAAGAAAAGAAAAGAAAAGAAAAGAAAAGAGAAGAAAAGAAAAGAAAAGAAAAGAAAAGAAAAGAAAAGAAAAGAAAAGAAAAGAAAAGAAAAAAGAAAGATTAGTTCTCAGTCTTAAGGACTAAGCCAGAGGTAGTAGAGATAGCAGCAGGTACCTAGGGAAACAGTAGGATTTAGAACCACATTGTGGGAAAGTGATTATAATGTAATGAGAGTGCCTGATAGTCACACCCAGTCAATGATGCTGACAAGGATGCATGATATTCTAAGCTCCACTGGCCTGAAGATTGAAGTGGTCGAAGGCTCCTGATAAGCTGTCATGAGCAGGACTTATTTGGGTCCTGGGTACTCTTAATCCCCCTGAAGATTCAGAGGATTGGGCCCTAATGATCTGAAGAGGAAGCAAACCAAAGGGGGAAAGATTTCCTATATCCGCACCCTGGAAAGTCATCAGTTCCAGATCCTTTCCATTCGAGATCTCCCAAAAGGAGAATGACCCCATTCTTCAAGTCAAAGGTGAGCATAACACAGGCCTGTTTAGGAGCTGGTGTGAGGACACCTGCCACCTGGAATGAGAGGGTCAAATCTCAGCTACAACGCACTAGGTGGGCAGGTGAGACCAGTAGGCCCCTCATCTGAACGGATCTAGATCAGACACGGATTTTGATATTCTGAGTCCATAAAAGCTTCTGCACACTACACTGAAGTACATCCCTGAGGGTGCCCTCAGAAACAGCCCAGAAAAGTCTTCCCTTCCCACATAAAGTCGTGAGAAAGCTATGGTGGTTCTCTTTTTCCTTCAACCTGCTCTAACGCCTTTGCTCTCCCCACTGATTCAAATCTCGGCCCATAGATTTATACCTCAGTTCTTCACCCAAAGTCTGCTCTTTGCCTGGAATGCCCTCTGTCCTCTCTAGTCACTAGATTCCTATTGGAACTTTGGACTAAATCCCACCTATCTACCCATCATGACTATTTCATCTTCCAGTGACTCTTCTTGTATTCATGTAATAATTATTTAGTAGAGTTTCCTAGAAAGCCCATGGGTAAGAGTTGGATTCACGTTAAACCACAGATTAATGAGTAGAAAGAGCCCCTATAGGCCACCAGCCCCACTATCTCTCTGTTTGGGTGAGTAGGCTGAGGTCCAGAAGGGAGAAATGATTGTTTCCAGGTCACAGGAGAATCAATCACAGAGGAAGGAAAAGTCCACATTTCCTGACGCTCAACCCAGGATGTCTTCCATGACTTTCTCTTGACTAAGTTGTTCAGCTGGAGATGCAAACGCACCAAAGATCATATTTGCAGAGAAGTTACAAGGGATGGGTCAGGGCTCTCCCCTGATATATTGGCAGCTGTACGTCTTGCTGAAGGTCCCTGTATTTTCAGCTCTGGCTGAATCATAAGGTTTCTGAATAAGCAGGAAGAAGCCAGAGCTGGGTAAGGCCATGTCTAAGGTACTGCAAGCCCTCCCCGGAGGGAAGAGAAGCAGATCCATTATGTTAACCTTGAGATTTCCTCCTATGTTCCCTTTATGGCTTTCTTCACCTCACCTGAGTTCTGGGGCATGAATGTGCTCAGGGGTAGGGAAGGCTGTAATCCCCAGGGTCCTGCACTATAAACTTCATTTCCTCCCTTTATTGCAGTTAACTGCCCATGAACTCTATTAATATTTTGCAAATTGAGATCCCTAAAACACATGTTACAGTTAATTTTAACCTCATGCTAACTAGGATGTGGTCAAATTTTCACAACAAATTCCAAGGATATTTTGATATTACTTGGAAAAAAATGCATTTAAAGGTAGCTCTGGGATATATATATATATATATATATATTCATGCTTAGAAGTATGCAAACACTGAGGTGGGTACTCTTCCCCCCAAAATATATAAATATATATTATTTTTTTTTCTAAATCCACACATTTCCTTTCAACTTCTGTTGTTAAGGAACAGGAAGAAGTAGACTGTTTTAGAAGAGGGGAAGCCAAAATACAAAGTGGCTCAGCTACGATGATGCAGGGGCAGCAGAAGGAAGCACCCACCAGACCAGAGAGATGGTCAGAGAATTCCTATTTCTGAACTGGCTGTGGTAGAAATCTGATGTCCCTTTAGTCAAAAAACAGGTGCACACTTTTGCACACAGGATCATTTTTCTTAGAAACACTTTACCATTCCACAAACACCATTCTTCCCTTAAGGTAAACTCCTTAGATTTTTTAAGTACAGTGGGAAAAATAGATTTTTCCTTTCTCCAGTTAGGCTAAACGCATTTTCATGGAATAGAATTACAAGTGTAACTTCTAAAGATGATCAGCCAGAAAGAAGAAACCCCTTCTTTCTTCCCTCTCTCCCTCTCTCCTTCCTTCCTTTCTTCTTTCTATCTCCCTTTCTTCCCTCCCTCCTTCTCTCTTTCCTTCCTTTCCTCCCTCCTTCCCTCTCTCTGTCTCTCCTTCCTTCCTTCCTTCCTTCCTTCCTTCCTTCCTTCCTTCCTTTCCCTTCTTCTCTCCCTCCCTTCCTTCCTCCCTCCCTCTCTCCCTTCCCACCTCCCTTCTTTCCTTCTTTTTACCAACAAGTATGCTCTGAGTCCCTACATGTGCCAGGAATTATCTAGTTCTTACAGATACACTGGTAAACATATCCCTGGAAACACATTAACCACATGATCCCACATTTAATGATTTAATCATGCTTAGAAGTATGCAACCACTGAGGTGGGTACTCTTCCCCCAAAACATCAATCCATTCAAGGAATTCATCTCAACAGAAAGGTTTGAGAAAATGTCCAACTATAGAAAATAAAGCAACTCCCCTTCTTTTCGTCTTTGGGTCAAATCACTTTTTTGTTTTTAAGGGGTTTTGTTTCCTCAAATGATTCCCTATTTGCTCTCAGTCAAAATCTTGAGTTGAAGTTCACCTAAATCTTGGTTACTCCAAATAAGGGGGTGGTGGTGGTATAGTTACAGCATCCTCCCCTAGCCCCAACACCAATTCTGAAACAGCTGAGGGAGAGCAGGGCCATTCGAGAGAAGAATGTCCAACTTTCTCTGCTTTCTGGCCTTCCTGTGGCCAAGGTCAATGTGTGCCCAGAGGAGAGACCCTCATCTCTTACATGTACCCTGTTGAACTCATTCTCTCTTCTCAGCTACTCTCGTTCCTATTTCCCCACCCTCTGTTTTCAATACAGGGGTAGCATTCTCAATAAGTAAGTGTCAACTCCTCTCAATATCTTCAATAAGTAATAATTTATTTATGGAGGAGGAGATATCCACGGGAAAAACCAAATATTCTTCCTGAAGAACCAGTAACAAGCAAACACATTAATAATCAGGACAAAGTTGTGTCTACATTTGACCAGTGAACATGCCATAGGTTTTATTTATCAAGTTATATTTTGCCAAGATGAAAGGGTGGGAATTATTTTATATTAAAGAATGGAACAAATGAAGGGTTCTCAAACTTTTAGTTTCATAGCCCCTTTACATTCTTAGAAATCATAAAGGACCTCAAAAGTTTATGTCGCTTATAACCTATCAATATTTAACATATTAGAAACTATAACTGAGGACACCTTTTAAATGTTTGTTAACTAGTTCATTTAAAAATAATAATAACATATTTTATGAAAATAACTATTGTAATTTTTAAAAGAAGTAATGAGCCTGACTCATGTGTCTCAGCAGTTGAGCAATGACCTGTGAACCAGGAGGTACAGTTTGATTCCAGGTCAGGGAACATGCCCAGGTTGCAGGCTCCAGCCCTAGTAGGGGGTGTACAAGAAGCAGCCCATCTATGATTCTCTCTCATCATTTGTTTCTATCTCTCTCTCCCTCTGTCTTCCTCTCTGATATCAATAAAAATATATGTATTTTTTTAAAGCAGTTAATGAGAAAAAATAAAATTTTTAAAGTTTGTGTTAGTCGCAGATGTTCACACCAGCTTCTGCACTCAATCTGTTGTGACCTCACACGTCACGTGGCCTTGGGAGAGCTCTACATTCACGACAGACCATACATTACTTAACTGACCTGGGCCTCGGTTTCTTCACGTTAAAATGGATAAAATAATAGTACCTGTTAGGTATAGGTATAAGAGTTAAATGACTTTGTAACATAAACTGTTAGGAATGATAGCTGGCAAACAGCAAGAACTATTACCATCAACAACACTGTTAGTAGCGTTTACTCTGTGGAACTAATCCCTGAGTGAGGAAGGGCCTGTGCCCTCCACATCTAGACAGAGGGAAACTGGACACTCACACACGTAGCAACTGAGGTGAAGTCATCATCCCTCCCTGTACCTTCAGTGACTTCCACCTGAGACAGAGCACCTGGCCTTTCTATGTAAGTGTCAGCCCAGGTTTGAGGCAGCGGTTCTGTAGTTACCCAGACTCAGGCTGCCGGACGGATTTGTATGGGATGAAGCAATAGACACAGCCATGAACCCTTCTCATGATCTTCAAGGGGCTGGGATGGATGGGACCTCGTGGGTCGCTTTGTTTAACTGGCCTCCAGCTCCATGAATTTCCCATGCTTTGTGTCTGGGGTTTATTCTACAGCCTTGGTTTGGGAATTTTGGGGGATTAGGAGGTTACCTAATTAAGATGTTCTCTTAATTGATAGCATATCAGGGGTTTACAGAACTTAGGCTTGCCTCTCCAGAGGTTTTTGCCCCTCCCCCCCAAATCTTCCTCCATATCCTGATCTAGGCAATTTTCTCAGCAACATGGTTACTATTATTTCTATGCCAGTATGCTATGCTGTGCTATGCTATGCTGTGCTATGCTATGACATGCCATGCTATGCTATGCTAGACTTGTACATTTAGCCAGAGCGAGGCACAGCAAAACCAAGAGTGACTCAGGGGTGACCTCGCCTCCCCTCTGTGGAACAGTGGCCCTTCCGTATCAAACTTGATTACAACTGTGGGAACAGTAACTTTTCTCTCCCCCTGATGTTCTAGTGCAGTGGTTCTCAACCTTCTGGCCCTTTAAATACAGTTCCTCATGTTGTGACCCAACCATAAAATTATTTTCGTTGCTACTTCATAACTGCAATGTTGCTACTGTTATGAATCATAATGTAAATATCTGATATGCAGGATGGTCTTAGGCGACCCCTGTGAAAGGGTCATTCGACCGCCAAAGGGGTCGCGACCCACAGGTTGAGAACCGCTGTTCCAGTGGGACACTCAGGGCCCAAAGTGGCCCATCAGCAGCCATAGCTTTAAGTTCAGGAGCCCAATGTTTCCTGGTAGGAACAATGCCCAAAATCTAAAGTTTAAGGGGCAAGAAGCATAACTTCCCCCTGTAAGTCACTGAGAGTGATGGTCAGTGGGCACCCAAAAAATTCACTGCAGGGCTTAATAATAATAGTTCCTCTCCCTTTGCAGAGAGCTGGGGCCCGCCTTGCACCCTCAGCCTGTGACTTCCCAGCATGCACAGCCCTAGGGAAGGCTGCTCCAGGGCTGGCGGAGATGGTGCAGGAGGCTGTATTCCCAGGAAGAGAGCTCACTGACAGCCCACGGCCATGCGGGACCTGGGCCCCCGGCCCCCTCAGATGAAGTCAGCAGCCCCCAGAGTGTCTCAAAGCTGCTGCTGGCCTCAAAGCTCAACGTGCTTGGCCCAGGCCCCACATCACCGTGGGACACCCAGGGCTTCAAAGGAGGGCCCCTTGGAGCAGCCTCCTCCCCCCAAACACTTCTTGCCAAAGCACAGCTGAGGCAGGCTTGAAGCTAAATATTTGGATTGAAGGGGAGGGAGTGTCCAGTCGCTCTGAGGGGTATCTTACCCAGGCTGCGGGGAGAAAACCAGCTCACAGCTCAGGCATCTTGGCCCCTCGACATGGAAAGCAAGAGCAGGGCCGCTGTGCAGTCAGCTGGACCATATGCCTGGGAACTGGCAGAGGAGAGGCCTGCAGTGTGCACAGCGCTTCCCAGCCTGGCCCTCCTCTCACTCCTGCCTCTAAGCAGCCTTGAGAACCGGCAGGGTAGCTGGCTCACCCCTGTGCACACAGACATTGAGCACCTCCCAGAAGGAAATGGCCTGAAACCTGGTTTGCACAGCAAAGAGAGGCTTGAGACCAGACTCTACCTCGGGCCTCTTGCAGGGTGGCCCCCTTCCTTAGCAGAGAGGGTTTCCGCTTCATAATGACAAGCACACAGGGCTTGAGGGAGGTAGAAAGGGCATGGGTGTTTTTTTTAAGCATATCTTTATTGATTGCAGAGAGGAAGGGGAAGGGAGGGAGGGAGGGAGAGAGAGACATCAGTGATGAGAGAGAATCATTGATTGGCTGCCTCCTGCACACTCCACACTGGGGATCGAGCCTGCAACCGGGGCATGTGCTCTGACTGGTAATTAAATTATGACCTCCTACTTCATAGGTTGACGCTCAACTACTGAGCCACGCCCACCAGGCAAGAGCATGGGTTTGGGAAACAAAGAGCTCACCCAGGTCAGTTTGGGAGCCCAGGCCTCCGTGTCATCTGGAAAATGTAGGCAATAATAAACCCCTCCCTGACCCCCCCTGGACTGCACTGAGGACCAACTGAGTCAGCGTGTATTTTTATTTTATTTTTTGTTCGTCCTCACCTGAGGATATTTTTTCCATTGCTTTTCAGAGAGTGGGAGGGGGCAAGGGGAAAACAGAGAGAGAGAAACATGGATGTGAGAGAGAGACATTGACTGGTTGCCTCCCACACCCGCCCCCACTGGGGCAGGGAGAGAACCCGTAACCCGGGTATGTGCCCTTGACCAGGAATTGAACCGGAGACCCTTCTGTGCTTGGGCCAATGCTCTAACCACTGGGAAATACCCACCAGGGCAAGTCAGCATGTATTTTAAAGCCCCTTCCACACCCGATATACCCTGCTCCAGGCCCAGATGGTGATGGTGGTTACGCTGCAGAAAATGATCGTCTGGGCCTGGAGGAAACTGGAGGTGGGTGTTATCTTCGCCATCACTTCATACATGTGGGAACCAGTTTGCTTACGTTGACCTAGTAAAATAGTAGCAATCGGGCTTCCATCTCCGGCCTCCGCTGCTCCTTTACCCCTCTTTCTCTCTGTGTTCCCAAACACTTGCAAAACTCCACGTTTGTTCTCTGAGGAGCAGATGGAACAGATGATATGTGCTGAGTTTATGGATGAGAAAACGTGTCCCAGGGCTACAGGCGTTACCTCACAGGGCTTGGGAAGGAAGCTGTGGCTGGGGTCTCCCTATTTATTGGCCCAAAGGCTTTCACTTCAAAATGTAAAGAAAGAAAAAAAGAAAACAACTCATGCTCAATATTTGTCATCCAAATGTTAGAAGGCCCCTCTTGGTACTGAGTTCCCACCCATTGCAAGGAGCCCCCTTTATAAAATCCCTGCCTGCTGGTAGCCCACTTCTGCCCAATGAGCTCCTTTGTAGCCCTCCTCAGACACATGATTCCACTGCTAAACATCTCCATCTTCAACTCATATTTACAAACAGCCTACTGTGTGCAGGGGACTATACACTGAGTGGCCAGATTATTATGACCACCTGACATTTGTAGGCAAATTATCTATAATTTCCAACTGAAGTTGCTAGAGGGCCAGTTCATTATAAACGTCTGAATAGCACAACATACCTAAGTATCGTTGCTGATCAAGTTCATCCTATCATGTTGATGGCGTATCCCAATGGAGATGGCTTCTTCCAACAAGACAATGCGCCATGCCACGGTGCTCGTATTGTGCAGGAGTGGTTTCAAGAACATGAGGGAGACTTTACCTTGCTTAGGTGGCCCCCACAATCACCAGATCTCAATCCAATTGAGCATTTGTGGGACGAAGTTAAAAGAGCCATCAGGCAGCTGGTTCCACAACCATCAAATCTCACAGAACTGGACAGTGCTATTCATCAGGCATGGTGTCAGATTCCTCGAATCACCTTTCAACATCTCGTGGAGTCAATGCCAAGAAGAATCCCCGCAGTATTGAAGGCAAAAGGTGGCCCAACGAAGTACTGATGGGATGGTCATAATAACCTGGCCACTCAATGTATGTAGAGAGTGCTGCCTCCTGTGGCCGGCAGTCACCTTGCAGTCGGACTTGAATGCCACTGCCCAGTGTGGCATCTGCTATGGAATTGGCACAGTTAGCCACACCCTTCTTCTTCTGTTGTCTTTGTCTCCTGGTATACAGGCCCCAGGTTCCACTACACATCGGCTGATTCTTTTCAGTTTCTTTCCCTGGCAACTCTCTTCTGCCCCTGAAATGACAGCATTCAGGGTAGTGCTGGTTCACAGCCCAGGGCCGTGTCTCCCAAATATAAATTGCCAAGACCTCTCTACTGAGCCTCGGAGCTGCGCAGCAGACAGCTCGAAGGCATCTCCTTTTGGTTGTCCCACAGGCATCTCAGATTTGGCCTGTCTAAGCTGAATGTCTTTTCTCTAATCCCCTGGAAACCTCCTCTCTATCCTGGATGCTTTGTTATTCCCCATCCAGGCCATAAACTTGAACATCATCTTTACCCCCCACCCTTTCCTTTGTACATTCTCTAAGCTCCTCGGTTCCACACCCAGACACCCTCTTGAACCTGCCCTTCCCTCTATTCCCACCACCGCTGGCTTAGTTCTGACTCGTTTTAGTTCCTCTATGTAACAGCCTTCCAGCTTCCCCCTGGCCTCCTTGTAATTAACAGTACCACAGGGATGATCTTTCTATAATGTGATGTGCTTGGTCACTCTCCCCCTGCTAAAAACCAGTTAACGACTCTCCATCATCAAAGATCAGGTCGTGAGCTAGCGAGACCTGACCTCTGACCCCTGACTGCTTTCCAGCTCATTTCCATTTGCTCCTGCCAAGTCCCCGAGGTCCTCTCACACTGAAGTCTGGTCACTTCCTAACCATGCTGGGCTCACCCTACCTCATAGTGACCTCCTGGTGGTACCGGCTGCTTTTTTCTTATCTCCCTGCATTTCATTGCTTAGCATTGAACTAGAACACTGTAGACCCTCAAATAGTATTTGACGAACAAATTCGTTATTAAATAAAGAAATGAGTGATTGTATCTCCTGCTTCTGTAGTACTTCAGCCTCGCTAAGCTTACCCCAAAATGCTTACCCAGGAAAGCATTGAGCAACCCAGCTGTCGAAACCAGCTCTTTACCATTTAAATCCAACTAGAATGATCTTCCCATTTATAGCAAGCAGTTGCACGAAGACTTGAGTGACGTGGAGAAAAGGAAAGGCGGCAACATTTTATAATAGAGTCCCATCTTCTCCACACTGACCCCCAGCTCCCCGACATGCTGTGTCCCAAGTGGGGTGTTGCCCCTGCTCTTTCCATCCTTGCTACAAACTGATATCAGTGGCAGCATTATTTGCCCATCCCTTCCCTTCGGCCTCCGGATAGTTCCATCTCTCTGTCACTTAATTCACCCTTAGCAGACACGCCCTCTTGCTGGAGCTGCTTTGTCCTTTATTGCTATTCCAGGCTTTAGATGTGTTCCAACCTAGATGGTGATCAGCTTGACATTGGGAGAAGGTACCTTTCTACATTATTCTGCCCTCTGGCTACCAGCAATTTTTCAGAGGATACACTAAGTGGGGCGGGGAGTGGGGAGGGGGGCATGAATTAGATTTAATCTTGTTCTGACTGCTTTTCTATTTGGATTTGTTTTATGTTTCCTCTACTGCATGGTATGGTATCACGATGTAAAACATTCACCAATATTTTTCCCTTCCTATCCCCTCCCCCACCATGAATCTGCCCAGTAAATGCCATTTGCCTCAGGGACAGTTTGTCAGAATCAGATCAAAAAATAAAGGAGCTAATTCTTCACAGTTCACATTAATAATCTTGATGTTCTGGGTAAAAGGAAGGTTTAGAAGGCAAGTGTGTTTATAAGGATTGAGATCTCCCTCCCTCTCCACCTAACCTCAGACAACCTGGAAACCCACAACCTGGGATGGGAAAGGCGAGTTAGGGGAAGTCACCAGTTCAGATGTTGGTCTATGAATGGGTCCTGTCCACCACTCCTCCTGGGTCAGCTCCTAAGGGAGGGGTTAGGGAAGTAGAACTCCCCACAGAAGTCTGAGCATCCAGGTGTATCTTCCTCTTCCTCTCCGAGCAAACAGAGCGCAGCTGAGAAGCAAGCGAGGCTCCGTGAGAAGAAGCTATGGACAGCAGGTGTTGCTGAGTGGTGGGCACGTGGCTCCAGGAGGCTCACCACAGGGTGGGGAAGCATAGCCCTGAGCCCTGCGTAGCCCAGAGCAGTTTGAGGAGAAGAGCTAAGACAGGGGTGGGCAAACTTTTTGACCCAAGGGCCACACTGGGTTCTTAAACTGGACCGGAGGGCCGGAACAAAAGCATGGATGGAGTGTTTGTATGAACTAATATAAATTCAAAGTAAACATCATTACATGAAAGGGTACGGTCTTTTTTTTTTTTTTAGTTTTATTCATTTCAAACGGGCCGGATCCGGCCCGCGGGCTGTAGTTTGCCCATGGCTGAGCTAAGAGCTGCACTGTTTGGGCTCTAAGAGGGAGAGAAAGCAGGGGGCCATGGGTACAGTGACCTAGGGAAGGGGGGAGGGAGGTCCACAGGAGAGGCGGGGAAGGGCCTTGCTGCCAAGAGGCTAAGGGGGCCCAGCACTTCTCAGCAGGCCTACATGGGAAAGTTGTGGTGACTGTACTAGTAATACATTGGAGAAAATATGGAGGGTATTTCTTTTTCTTTTCTTTTTTGGAAATTTGCTGGAGGCTAAGACCAGCAGGTCATAATTATGCAAGAAGTCCTTCAGAAGGCTGATGGACCTTGGGCTTTTAGCAAGGGCTAAAGGCTATGCACCTTTGTTCTGTCAGAGACAATGGTGGCCGAAGGCAATTCCCCTAACCTGATCATCTTTTACTGCTTACCAAACTTTACCTTTGATATGTCTGTTTGCTTTGCTAAAGGGCAAATGTATGTTCTAGTAAATAAAAGTCAGGGAGCTTTGCACTAGAGTGAAGTCTCCACCTGGTTCCCCATGCCTTCCAAATTTATATTTCTTGTCTAGTGTATCCATTTATGTCGCAGGCCCTTCTCCAGATTCCTGAACCCTTTCTGCGGAAGACTGCGGCAGTGACTCATTAAAAAGTAAAGGAGAGCGGGACTCTTTCCCCCTCCCCACCTGGGAGTCTGTGCTGTGAGATTCTTTCCCTCTCCCCACATGGGAGTCATACTTGTTCTTCAATAAATTTCCACCTTTGCTATAAAAGAAAAGAAAAAAAATTAAAGGATAGCAATTTTTTAGAAATAGGGGTGAAAGAGAGAGAGAGGGAAAGAGAAGGAAGGAATGAGACAGAGAAAGAGATATGGGGCAAGGAAGGTGAAGGAGGCTTCTCCTGAATTTAATTTCGACAGAAACACGCATCCTGCACAGCACTTCCGGGTGAGTGATTTAATAAGGCCGTGCTTCTAGGGGGAACGGTTAAAAAGAAGGATCCTGCTTTTACATTAAAAAAAAAATGGTAAAAAGGAAATCTGAAGGGATCTACTGCATGTAGGGTTGCCAGATTTAGCAATGACAATATAGACTACCCAGCTAAATCTGCTTTTCAGATAAAGGAATAATCTGTAAATGTAACTAGTTCCCAGGAAATATTTGTTGTTTATCTCAGCTTTGGATTTAATGGGGTGTTTTATCTAACAATCCTACATGGGTGGAGCCCTGACACTGTCCCCTGCAGGATGAGGGAGGTGGAGGAGAGAGGCCTTCTGGCTTTCATTTCCTGGCCGCTGAGTCTGAAATGCACCCAGAAGTCAAAGCAATCTGGGGCCCAGAACATCGGCATTGAAAGGGATGGTAGAAGCACCCCATTTCAATGCCATTTGCCCGTCTCCCCAATCTTCAAATTCAACTTCAGCTGGAGGTGACACTTGGACATATTTTATTTTTCAGAATACATATACACACAATGTTCATATATTCTCTCTGATTTCAAAAGTAAAGTAATGAATGTCCATTTTGAAAAGTTTGAAAAATGTGCAGGTTATTTAGAAGAAGAGATAGTATTTATTAGTAGTAGAATGGTGTGGTTCTTTCTGTTCTTTTTCTGGATGCATGTATTTGTGAATTTTTTTTCTTTTTAAATTTTTTCGAAATTGGGATGATATCTTAAATAGTGTCTTAAATCCCACTTTCAAAAATGAACACTATTATGAGAACTTACTTTTAGTTTTTATTTGAAAGCATAATTTTTTTAATGAAATGTATTGGGTGACATGGACTAATAACATCATATAGGTCTCAGGTGCACAGTTTTATACTTCATCATCTGGACATTGCATGGTTCTTCACCCACAATCTAGTCTCCTTCTGTCACCATATATTTTACCCCCTTTACCTCTTCATCCTCCCACCCTTCCCTTATGGTAACTACTGAACTGTTATCTGTGTCTATGAGGTTTTTTGTGTTGTTTGTTATTTGTTGCTTTTTGTTTTATATCCCACACATGGGTGAAATCATATCTTGTCCTTTTCCATCTGATTTATTTCACTTAGCGTGTGATACTTTCAAGGTCTATCCATGTTGTCACAAATGGCAATATTGCATCCTTTTTATGGCAGAGTAGTATTCCATTGTATGCATGTACCACATCTTCTTTATTGAATTTATTGGGATGACACTGGTTAATAAAATTATACAGGTTTCAGGGCTACAATTCTATAACACATCATCCGTATACTGTGTGGTCACCACCCCAAGTCAAGTTTCCTTTCTTCACTCACCATTTAACCCCCTTTCCCTCTGGTAATCACCATACTGTTTTTAGTCTTTGAACTTTTTGTTTTTGTTTTTTTCTTAATCCCTTCACCTTTTCCACATCTTCTTTAATCATTAGTTGAAGGAGAATTAAGTTGTTTTCATGTCTTGACTGTTGTGAATAATGCTATAATGCACATAGGGATACTTATATCTTTACAAATAAGTGTTTTCACATTTTTTAGATAAATACCCAGAAGAGGGATTGCTGGGTAGCTATGGTAGCTCTCTTCTTAATGTTTTGATGAACCTCCATACTGTTTTTTATAATGGCTGTACCAATTTACATTCCTACCAGCAGTGTCCAAGGGTTCCCTTGAAAACATTAATTTTAATGAGTGCATATTATATCACATGGTTAAATTATACTTTATCAATTGCCTTATTTTGATGCTTAGGTTATTTCTAATTTGTGGGGAATATAAATGACACTGTGGATAGCTACATAAATATTTATCAGCATATCTTACTATTTCCTTGACATCATTCCTAATGCACTTTGCACCCAGTGTTAGATTTGTGCTGCCAACTAGATGCTGGGGAAGTGGAGGGTTGTTTAAGTATCCAGTGCTGCAGTATATCTCTTACGAGAGGATTGCTTCCACTAACCACAAGGTAACATTCAGGTACACAATTAGCGTCTTCAAGTATCCAGAAGCTGTTAGGAAGAAAAAAGAAAACAAAACCATGTTCTGGATGTCTCTGGAGGCAGAAGGACTCCAGTAGAAACTGGCAGGTTTAGCTCAACATGAGAAATGTCCTGAAAAGTCTTTGAGGCAATAAAAGTAACCGCCTTGAATAACAGGGAGCCCTGGCTTGCTGAATGCATTTATGGGGAGCAGGGGACACCTATCCTGGGAGAAGTAGGCAGAGCACAGCAGGGTCCCTAGAGACAGAAGGTCGGGGTTTTAGTCCCAGCTTTGCCATTTTCTGGTTGGGTAACCTGGGGCAAGTGGTGCAAACTCTCTGTGCTCCAGTGTCCTCTTCTATAAATTGGGCATAAGTGCTAATGGTTGTTGTGATCATTAATTAATAATTCATGTACAGCTGACCCTTGAACAATATGTCTACTTACAGGCTGATTTTCTTCCATAAGTGGTATCAATGTATTTCTCTTCCTTATGATTTTTTTTAATAGCACTTTGCTTTCTTTAGCTTATCCTATATAATAAATCAGTAATATGCAAATTGACTGTCACACCCTCGCACAAGATGGCTGCCCCCATGTGGTCAAAATATGGCCGCTACAAGATGGCCGGAAGGGGAGAGCAGTTAGGGGCGACCAGGCCCACAGGAGAGGGCAGTTAGGGGTGACCAGGCCTGCAGGGGAGGGCTGTGGGGGGGGACTGGGCCTGCAGGGGAGGGCAGTTGGGGGCGACCAGGCTGGCAGGGGAAGGTAGTTGGGGACAATTGGGCCAGCAGGGGAGCAGTTAGGCACCAATCAGATTGGCAGGGGAGTGGTTAGGGGATGATCAGGCTGGCAGACAGAAGTGGTTAGGGGCAATCAGGCAAGCAGGCAGGTGAGCGGTTGGGAGCTAGCAGTCGCGGATTGTGAGAGGGATCAGGCCTAAACTGGCAGTCGGACATACCCCAAGGGGTCCCAGATTTGAGAGGGTGCAGGCTGGGCTGAGGGACACCCCCTCCAGTGCACGAATTTCATGCATCGGGCCTCTAGTCTATATATATAAAAGGCTAATATGAAAATTGTCCCCTCAGAAGTTTGACCAGGAGATCGGGAGTTTGATCGCTTGCTATGACATGCACTGACCACTGGGGGCAGCATGGAACAAAGGAAGGCCCAGGGGCCGGCAGCCAGCAGCAGGGGAAGGAAGGCCCCGGCCAGCCCTGATCGCCAGCCAGGCCTATGGACCCTACCTGTGCATGAATTTCATGCACCGGGCCTCTAGTCTTGATATAAGAATACAGTATATAATACATATAAAATGCATTACAAAATACAATATAAAATACACATAGAATGGATTGTTTATGTTATCAGTAAGGCTTCCAGTCTAAAGTAGTTAACTTTTTGAAGAGTCAAAAGTTATACATGAGTTTTCAACTGGATGTGGGGCCAGTGTCCCTGATGCCCTCAGTGTTCAAGGGGCAACTGTTTAGCACTAGATTTATACTAAACATCTGACAAATTAGCACATGTTTTATGTGTTGCTACTATGGACAGGCGTGATTAGGCAGTACCATTGTCTGACAACTCTCAGAACATGTGAATCTATACTAGGTCTCCCAATGTCAGTGTTCCACCCGGGTGACACCAGGCCAATGGACCCTCCTAGCATCCTGCAGGGTACACTCTGGTTCTGTTTGTTTTCAGATCTGTGTGTCATTGTTTGCCTTTTTATGAGCAAAACCAACTTTAGGTCTCTGTCATTGTGCAGCCAGGATGGAGGCCAACTGTAGCTTTGTAGCTTATCCATCTTGGAATCAGCCCGCTGCCTTGTAAAAGCAGTGTCGCAATGTTTAAATGCCCATAAATAAGGGTTTGAACATTTATCTCACATCACATGATTTGGTAAAAGTAAACAGAACGTCTCTCAGCTGAAGAGTGGAAGTGATGTCTGAGTGAGATGATATAAAACAGGAGAGTTCAGCTGAGAATGTGTGTTAGCTGTAATACATGAAGGAACAAAGTCGGATTTCTGTATGGTAGGCAAGGCCCCTTCACAGGGATCTGATCGGGACCCATAGATGCTCCCCCAGCAGAGTCTTAGAAACCACTTCCCTATTTTTGTCACTCCTGGAAACCTTCTCATTTCCTGTCTTCAACCTCCCTCCCATAAATAGCTGGGAGGATAGACTAAGACAAACAGGTATCTTCTATTTGGAAAACCAAAGTTTAATCAGAACTGGGATGGAAGTTCATGAAACACTGCAGGCCACTGCGTGTGTGATCACCTGCTAATTCACCGAGCCTGGTCTGGGGCAAGCAAAGCACTAGACAGCGGTTCTCAACCTGTGGGTCATGACCCCTTTGGCGGTCGAACAACCCTTTCACAGGGGTCACCTAAGACCATACTGCATATCAGATATTTACATTACAATTCATAACAGTAGCAACATTACAGTTATGAAGTAGCAACGAAAATAATTTTATGGTTGGGTCACAACATGAGGAACTGTATTTAAAGGGCCAGAAGGTTGAGAACCACTGCACTAGAACCAGTCATCTTTCTAACTGCCCAGGGTTAAAGGCAAATGGAGGCCTCACTTCACTGAGCAGAAAGTTAGTACTAGGAAATCATTTTCCAAACCAGCTAACCATTAGAAATAAAGACAAAATTGTTGAAGTCAAAAGCTCAGAGAATGCATTAAATAGTAAATTACTCTGTGAGAGGAAAGCGATGAGAACTGGAGAGACAGAGGCAGACAGGCTGGGAAAGACAGGTAGAAGGTCCATCGGTGGCCCTCTGAGAACTCTCCTCCGCCTCCCTGTGCACCCTGGACCCCAGCATGGCTCAGCATTGAGAAAAGGGAGCCAGGTTTGCTTCCAAGACTCAATCTCACCAGGGCATCTGAAATTCAGTCCTCTGTTATCTAAAATCCTAGAAACAACCAGTCTGATCATTTCATGTTCACAAGGACACTTCACTGGTCTCTCACTTTGTTTGCATTTAAAATACTGAAATCTCTAAAGATTTACAGCTGATCTTTCCCCCTAAATGCTCCCCAGGGATCATTTGGCATGATGGCTGGACAGGGGACACCATACCTGGCCACTCAGACTAGTGGCTCCCATGACCTAGCACCAACTCATGATAAAGACTCTAAAACTTGATTTCTTCTTGTATTTTGGTCATAAACATTTGTTATTTGAAAAGTACGTTTTGTGGGTTTTTTAAAAAAAATATGAGCTCTGGAACACCATGTGAATTGTAGGGTTCAAATCCAAGCTGTATTTAGAGGATGGGGTCCCTTGGGGGTGAACCAGGAAATCTGTGTACCTTCAATTAAGGACAGTCCTCAATTCCCAGGGCAGAAAGCCACGTGAGCACAGGTGCCCACAGCAGAACTGAGAGGTGACAGGAGACGACTCAGAGGTGGTCATGATGGAGGAGACCAGATCGATGGTGTGGTGGGAGATCTGTTTGCTGGGTTGGTGTAAACACAGGGAAGATGCAGCTGGTGGTGTGGCTGACCTGTGGGCGAGCTGGTGAAGAGGAAGGAAAATGGCAGCACTCGGCATGTGTTTGTTGTTGACGGTGGTGGTGGTGGTGGCAGCAATTTCAGATCCCCAGCCTGCTGAGTCAGGTTGGTCTAAACACGTCAGTAATGCAATCCCTCCTTTCTCTTCTTGTTGAGGCTGATTTTACACCAATGGGCCCTAGTTAGCCTTGCTCCTACCCTCAAAAATGTCAGAGACATTTACCGGGTACTTCCTCCTTCAGAGGTGACTCTGAGAACTTCACCCACCCACTGGAGGATGCTGGAAATAAAGAGAAGGTTTCTGAATACTTTGTGGGTGACGATATTAGGCTTAGACTGTGGCACTGGTATCAACTCCATTCAATTTAATTTGACCAACACTCATTGCATACCTCCCAGTATCGGCAGACCACACAGCCTGTGATGCTGACATGAAAACAAGAGCAAGTCTTTCATTCGCACCTCCGTGCTGCTAAAGTTCCCGGGATACCGCTCCTTCCAAATCTCCCCTTTCCAGAGGCATATACAGACAGTCCTCACGTTACATCGACTCCACGTAGCTCGTTTCGTGGTTACGTTGCCATCTCCCATTCATTTATTTAAAAAAAAAAAAAAAGTTCCGTCATTTTGACGTATGTACATATGTGCTTTAGGTTTTTTATTTTTTATTTACCACAAGTAAAGGTCAGGAATTGTTATCTTTCTTTTAAATTTGTTTTTACTGTTTCACTTCATTACTGCTATGTATGTGCTCCATGTGAGTGACGTAGGTGCTTATGTAGGTGGGTTCTGACTTAGGCGATCGCTTTCTGTCCCCATAGGAACAGATCTCCCACGTAACCGAGGACCTACTGTAGTGTGGCTGCAAGACCACGGGCTTCTGTGGCACACCCAGATGCTGCCTGAGAGCAAACCACCCGCCCCTGAGACTCAGTGTTTTCTCTCGCAAAATGGGGATCGCCTCTCTCTTAGGTCAGAGCTGTGAAAGTTAACTAGGCCTATAAAGCACCTGGCACCTTGCCCGCTTCAGAGTAGGTGCTCCTTCAGTGGTGGTTTTATAGCAGCTGGCTCCCCGTGGCGCCCAGCCCCCAGCTGCTGCTGCTTTGCTGCTCTTGCCTCCTCGGGAACTGCTGTTAGAACTATCTTTATTCTTGTTGCTTTTGCCACCACCCAAAGGTCCTCCAATTATGGAGTAGTTTCCCCAGTAATTATGGTTGTTCACCAGTCTTTTTAAAGGTAATCTGGACTTTTCAATATTGTCATCCTACACCAGAAAAACCTGAAATGAGTTACCAGGAAGCTACTTGAAGGGTAGTCAAGTGAAGTTGCTTTATTTCACCTCAAGCCTCTTCCTTCTGTAAAAAAAAAAAAAAAAAAAAAAAAAAAAGCCAGTTTCCCCAAATAGAGTCCTGATCAGAAGGCAGTGCATGGCATGGACGTTTATTTTGCCAGTGCAGGTATGGCAGACATGGTGCAGTTCTAAATTCAATGGTTCTGAAGGCAGCTCCTAGTCCTGGATTATGGTTAAGACTGTTCCTAGAGCCATGTTTCAGTGGTAGTTTTTCCAATCCTCCATCTTCCTGATGGCGGGAGAGGCAGCAGCTACCCCGAAAAGCCAGTTGAGTGGTGTTGCTCTGGGAGTCATTTGTGGAGGCCGACCTAAAGCCTTTCAAAGTTTTTCTAAGTATGTCTTTCTCTGTCTGGCATCCTTTTGTTTAAAAGAGCTAGACTGATTTTGTTGTTGTCTTCAACTGAACTCAGCTGCTGCCGCCCGGGGACTTTATGGGTCCATCATTCTACCACCAATTCCCTTCCAAATGAGATGTCCTCAGTCTGAGAGTCTAAAAATGTCCAGAGATAAACTATAGGCACAGAATGGTCAGTGGGGCTCTCTGACAGCTAAAATTCGCTGGGGTGTTATCTGACAGTGAACAGAAAAAACAGGCAGAAACAATGTGGTCTTGATTATGGGAAATTGTTGATGTCTTCACCTGAACGGTTTGCAGGTTATTGTTGATTACAGCACAGGTAGAAAGCCCCCGGGAGGACTTAGAGAAAGCAGATGCTGCTTCGGCAAAGCTGCAGTTGTGTGGGTTGCGGTCCAGGGCAGCATGATGACTATAGTTGATAAAACTATCCTGTATAGTGGACATTTGCTAGGAAAGTGGATTTCAGATGTGCTCACCACAAAACCAAAATGTGGAGATGGATTTGACTGTAGTAATCATTTCACTATATTTGCATATCAAAACATCATGTTTTACTCCAAAACAATTGTTATTAAAAATATAGTCCTCGCTGGTTTGGCTCAGTGGGTAGAGTGTCCGCCTGCAGGGACTGAAGAGTCCTGGGTTTGATTCCGGTCAAGAGCATGTACCTTGGTTGCAGGTCCGATCCCCAGTGCTGGTCAGGACACCTGAGGAGGCAACCAACTGATGTTTTTCTCTCTCTCTCTGTCTCTTCCCTTTCCTTCCACTCTCTCTCTCTCTCTCTCTCTCTCTAAAAAAGAAAAAAAAAATATCCTCGTGTGAGGATTAACAAAAATCAATAAAATGTTTAATATATATACATTTAAAAACATTTTCTGATTCACTTAAACGCTTTCATTTTAATAGATTTGTTTGTTCTTAGTGAAAACTTTGGTGAGATTGAGCTGTGCCTTCCACAGGAAATGAAAAGTGGCTGAGAGATTTTTCCTAAGCTCTATCTGTCTCCTTTGTGATATGTCTTTGCTCCATCTCTCAAAATTTTAAGAATCTCCCCTTCACCGTAAATAGAACAAAATGTAAGTGTCCTTGAAGCCACGGTAAATGGATGGGCTGAGACTGATGTGGTCTGGCGCTCTTGTAGTGACTAGAGTGAGGCACCCATGGTTGTCAAGTTCAGAGAGGAAGGCCCAGAGCGCCTGCACCCTGAGGGAGAGCCCCTTCTCCATGGCCTTAGCCACCCCATGCTCTTCCTTCTTTTCCCTTTCTCCCCACCCGCCTTTCATCATCCTCAGAAGCCCATGTGTGTGAAAAGCAACAGAGGAATGTGGGTGGGTTGACTTGTATAATTAAATCCATGTTGCATCGTGTTCTTTAAAATTAATAAGGAATTCATCCCATTGAAACTCACCATGACATCTTCCCTCTGACTCAGATTTCTTTTGCTTTTCTCTCCTTTCCTTGGCTAAAAGCATTAGACATGGGGCTATGGTTCAAATTAGTATCCTACATTTTTCTTTATTTTTTTTTAATTTGAACTTTTCTGTTTAGTGAAGAATTTAATTCATTTATATTTCATTTTTCTTCTAGCCCACGTATCCACCATTGTCTTTTCTCTTCCTTGTCCTAGGACATTTAGTAAAGGGGAAAACAAGGGAGCTCTTCGTCTTGCTTGTGACTACAGAATTTCGGGGTGGGGGTGGGGGAAGGGTTGTACACTGCTGACCCGACCTTGACAATCCCTACACTGTCCTTGGAAGCTCTTCTTTCCCTAGCGCTTCATATCCTGCCATCATGCAAACCAAGCTCTCACATATGCCCATGGGGGCCAGAGGGAGCTGTGTGTGTGAGACTGAGACAAGAAGAACCAATGAACAAATGGTGCTTCTAAGTTCCTGGGTCATGTTGCAAAACACCTTTTTATTGGGGGTAATAATTTGACTTCATTCCCTTATAAAAGTGGATTTATGTGATGGATATATATTTTTCTGACACTGTTCTTGTGGGATAGTGATTCTATCAGGATTGGATTCAACTGTAACATAAACCCAAAATAAGTGACTTAAACCTGATAAAAAATTTTCCCTATTTATGTACAAGACCAGTAGTCCTGGCTGGTATGATGGCTCGATTCAGTGGCATCTTCATCAGTGATGCAGACCTTGTACAGCTCAGGTGTGATTCTCAGCATCATAGTCCAAGTAGGTTGTTACATTGTCATTTTAAGAACCTTCTTATAAACCATCCAAAAGAGTCCATCCCCTTCCTTTGTAGCTCCTGACATTGACCTCCCATGGAGCCCAGTTTAGCTTCATGCATGACATCTGGGGAGAAGGCGTGAGACCAATACAGGCTCGATTCTGAATTGTGCTGCTTATCGGATGTGAAATTTGAGAAAATCCCTTAATCTCTAACAGGCTATATTTTTCTCATATGTAAAATGGAAAATACAATATATATGTCTTAGGGCAGTATGTGCATAAAAGATGATAATATATGTAAAATAATTGGCCTATTGATTAACGTGATAACAAGTACCTTTTTACTCTTGCTGAGTGGTTTTTCCATTTTCAAAGCAAACAAACCTATGTTTAGAGACCATTTATTTTCTCCTAGTAAGACAACAACCCCAAAAGTGGGCTGTATGTTCTTAGAAGCTGTTCTCCCAATTAGGAAAAAAAATAATGTGAAGAGGGCAACCTCAACCTCATGGTTGTTGCACCTTCAGTTTCTCTCTGTCATTGCTACTTTCACCTGTCGAGGACCCAGGGGATTGATGGTAAATATCCACTCTCCACTCCCTTCTTGTCCAGTGTTTCTTAAGCTGCAAGTTGAAAAAAAACCCATTGGTGATGTCAATGTACTAGGTCATGACCAGCACTTTGTTATGAAAAAATGGAATGGAATCGTAGGTTAGAAAAAAATGTGAGGTGCCTCACAAATAATCAAGATATCTTTTGCATGGAAGGGGTTTCATATATATGTGTGTGTGTTCATGTATTTTTATTCTATTCTATAAAATATATTTCTTAAAATGGGTCTTGAATCTTGAAAAAAAGAATACAGTGGGAGAATCACTCTACCTGACATTAAGGTTTATTATATAGATACAGTAATTAATATACCTGGCATTTGCAGATCAATGGAACAAAATAGAAAACTCAGAAATAGACCTCTATAAATATGCCCAATGGTATTTGACAAAGATGCAAAAGCAATTCAAGTGGTGGAAAGTGCAGTTGGTCTTTTCCATTCAAATGGCCTTAAAAAAAACAGGTCCAAGTAGCTCATTATCACATCTGCATTCTAAGTAGCAGCAAGAGCACAAGAGAAGCCCCAGGTGCCAGCTGTCTTTTAAGAAAAATGCCTGGAACTGCCTTTGGGACTTTAGCTATGTGCCACTAGCTTAGTGCCACAACCGTACTAACGGAAAGAAAACCTGAGAAAGGCCATCTTTATTCTGAGCAGTCACATGCCCAGTTACAATTTCTATTATTACATTGAAGTAGAAAAAAAAAATAGAGCCCTAACTGGTTTGGCTCAGTGGATAGAGCGTCGGCCTGCAGACTCCAAGGTCCCAGGTTCGATTCCGGTCAAGGGCATGTACCTTGGTTGCAGGCACATCTCCAGTAGGGAGTGTGCAGGAAGCAGCTGATCGATGTTTCTCTCTTATCGATGTTTCTAACTCTCTATCCCTCTCCCTTCCTGTCTGTAAAAAATCAACAACAAATATATATATAGATACTGGGTGGCAATTTACTGTCTGTGCTACACAGAGATGTGCAAGTGTTGACTTCCACCTCTCCTGGACACCAAAATATTTCTGCAGCACATATTAGACCCATAATTACAAACCTCGATGCCTCCTTCATGCATGTAAGGTAAAGTCCAAACTCCTTCATAAGGATATTTATGTTCTGGAACATTTGCCCCAAGCCTAGATCTCCAGCCAGCCCCAGCCCACTACATTCTGTGAATGGGAAGACTACCACCTCAGAGTTCCTGCTCAAGGTCTTCCTTCCCTGGATCGCTGTTCCACACCCACCCCACTCCTACAGGGAACCAATGATGCCTCACTTTTCAGCCTAGAAAAATTGTTACCTTCTCTGGCTGATGCCCTTCCAGACTTCACAAACCCAGCAGAAGTAACTGTCCCCCTCCCTAGGCTTCCATTCATTCATAAGTATATTGATTATGGCCCTCACCTCATGTCTTACTGTGACTTATTTATCTGTTATTTGTTGCTGTTTTCATTTCGTTTCACTTTTGCTGGGGACTAGATACTCCTCCAATACAGGGCCTATCTTCCTGAATCCTAGTTCCAAAAATCTCTGAATCTCTCAACACCCTGAAAATTATTTGTTGAATTACTGAGAAGTTGCTCAGGGGCAAAAACTAGAAAGAAAGAAAAAGTATCTCTTTACAACAGGTGTGCTTTGAATGGACAAAGCTGTTATTTCCCAGGTTTAGTTGTGAAGAAATAATCTCTGTTTAGAACCGCTTAAAAGAGCTAAGGTGAAAAGGATGATTCTTTGACATTTCGGGGGTCCTATTTCACTGTAATGAGCAAATTGGAATCAAAGTAGAGCACAGGAAAGTCCCTGGGACATCGTGTTTCTGCAGTGGGAGCACCTGTCGGCTGGAGGGAGGAAGAAGTCTTCAGATTTCAGCACACAGAGTAGCAAGGAGAGCTTCAAAAATACCATTTCTGTAGTTATATATTTAGGAGAAAATCCTCTTCTCTCTAAGGAAAAAAAAACACACACAAGTTTTATTCTTGGAAGTCATGCCTTTTTTTACATAAACAGTATTTTATATTTTATTAGTATTTGTAAATTTGTGCTTGACAGGTGTCACATCCATAAACTTATTTTTAGAGAGGAATTAAATGGAAAACCTTATTACTATTAAATATCACCTCCCAATTTCCCCGTCCCTTGAACCCCAGAAAATTACCATTCTACTCTCTTCTTCCATGAGTTTGATATTTTAGATTGCTCATGCAAGTGGAATCATGCAGCATTTGTCCTTCTGGTCTGTCTTATTTCACTTAGCGAAATGTCTTTCAGGTTCACCCATGTAGTTTCAGATGGCAAGGTTTTCCTTTTTTAAGGCTGAATAACATCAATTTTATGTATATGTCACATTTTCTTTATCCATTCATCTACTGATGGACATTTAGGTGTTTCCACATCTTGGCTATTGTGAGTAATGCATGCCTCCTTTTTTGAATCAGATACTGTGTGACACATTCATCAGTAACATTCTTCAAGTGCAAATTGGCCTTCATAAACCTCAGTTTCTTAAAGCTGTAAAATTTAGATCCCTGGTTGTGGCAGAGACAGTTTTATTTATTAGATCTGCATTTGCTCCTTTATATTTCCCAGTCTTCCAGTTGGGTCAGGGCCATGTGACATATTTAACACAATAAGCTGTAAACAGAAGTGTCATTCGTCACTTCCCATCATGGTAGGTAAGATCCACTGTCTCCTATCCTGGTCTTCCCATGAGGGACACGGGTGCCGCATAGTTGCAAGATGGAGTGAGATTTTACATGAGTGAGAAACAAAACATCAATGTTTCAAGCCACTGAGATTGGGAGTTTGTTGTCCCAGGTAGGATTACTAACCATGACGAATACGCTGACAGTGCAAAGTTCTGAGGAGGATCAAACGGGTCATACACATACAAGCTTGAGCACAGCGTCTGAGAGAAATACCCAGCAACCACACAGTGACATCAGGTTCATCAGTTAGAACATGGCTATATTGAAAGAAAAATGTCCAAAGGACAGGAAAACTTCACTCTAGAATTGAACTTGAGAGCTGGACTTAGAAGTTATTTAATCTGGTGTTTTCCAAACCTGTATAATTATAAACGCAGGTTCTTAACAGAAAATACGTATTTCAAGGCCTTGGCCCAGTTATAATGAATCAGAATCTCTCAGGAAGGTTTTGATCCCAATTGTTTTGATGGTTTTTTTATGGGAGGAAAGTGAGTCGCAGGAGGGGAAGGACTCTCTAAGACCACTGAACTGATTACGGAGCATGCTGGGATTAGAACCCAGCTTCCACGAGATCTAATGCTTTACTTCTGGGCTCACGTAATATTGTTCTAATAGAGTGAGGCCAACACTGACCCTTTGTCCCCCTTTCTCTGATAAATCATGTCAAGACCTGCAAATGATTTTACCCCTTAACAATGAAAAGAAGATGTAATTTTAAAATTACCTTGGATGTACAGTAAAAGCAGCATTCCCATAATCAATCATCCCAAATCATGGGGTTATTTGGAGCTATTTGAAGGAAAGTAAATTGAAAACATGTTGTTAAACAATGCACCAAAGAGTTATCAAATCATAAACATCTAGATTACTTTAACATGTTGATTATTCCACATTTAGGGTCTCCTTACAAAGTAATTCTGGTCATGAAGAGACCTGGAAAATTCAATGGATCCCTTCCTAAGTTGTTAACTGTATTGGGTTCAATCACTTGGCCATGTGAGAACAGATGTTATAGTTAAAAAAATCATATATATAAATATATATATGTACATATATGTGTGTGTGTATATACATAAATACTTCTCTTTGGAGCTATTATTCACACTTTTCACTAAGCAGAAGACACGGAGGCCTGTTATTAGGACATGTCTCTAAGGATATAGAAATAGCTTGGGGAATGCAGTGGTATAACACTGAACACATTAAAATCTATCTGGAGCTTTGGAAATCAAATATACAGACATTCCATAATGACCATTGGGTTTTAGCGTAATTCCTGAACCTGAAAATTCATAACTAAATAATGGCAGCACATTTATGACATAAAATGACTTAAACCATTTGTTTATTATTATATGTGGATTTTAAGTTTTATGTTTAAGAAAATTGAAAGCCTACCCTTTTCCCCCCTTGGAGAGGTGATATACCAATTACCTTTGAGAGTCTTTGTTTTTCTCACTGGAAGAAAGCGAAACCAGGACTGAAATTTACGTCAGGGCATCTATTTGGTTATCAAATCTATGATCACACGCCCTTGTAAAACTAAACCAAATTAAATTAATCTGTGTTGAAAAATAAATGATGTAATTCCTGGAGGATCCCGTTTTACTCCAAGGATGGTGGCCCGGCTCTTCTGAGCAGCCTGTATGAAAGCAAAGTCTGAAACAGTTCTTGAGACGGAAAAGAGGAAATTGCCTTGAGTGTGGCAGGTGTCTGGAAGGAGCCACTACCCGTGAGTGATCTATGATCTAAGGGGTCATCATTATAAGACTTAATTATACGTGCATTCTTCCTGAGACCGGAGTCAAAGACTGAGCTCGCAAATTAATCTCGATGTTATTTCTTCTTTGAGCTCTAAAGCGAGCCCAGGGCAGATGAGGAGTCATTCATCTGACTGAGCATCGCAGTGCATCCTCTGACTTCTCTTGGAATGGATTCCTTATGTGGACACGATGTGAGTTGAATTGCATCTGGTTATTGTTTTTAGAGAATTCTGCTGAAATTCAAACTGAGCCTGTTACTGGGAGCTGATTCATCAGGGCCGGCCCCGCGTGAGAACCAGAGTGGAACTGGGACGTGTAACAACTAAGAGGTCGCACTGCGGGCGTCCGTCCAGGGACACATTAAAGCGGGGTGGCCCAGGGGCCGGGAGAAGCACATGCAATGCACTCCTGGACTGAGCAGCCTCTGTTAGGACTCTGGTAACAGCTGAGAGAGGAGTGACAGCAGCATGGTGGTAGGAAGACGGGATTTGAGATCAGACGTGGCTGAATCTTGAGCCTGGCTCTACCGTATAGGAGATACAATGTTGGAGTCCGTTCTGTGAACTCTCTGAGCCTGTCTTCCTACTGGGGAAATAGTAAAATAGTGCCTGCCTTATGGAGTTGTGAGAATTAATGGGAGACTTGTACATAGTGCCTGGAACCTGGTAGGTCTCAAAAAAAAAAATATGGGTGGAAAAGGCAATTTTTCAATAATCTCATCAGCAACTCACACATATTGAACATTCATTATGTGTAAAGCACTTTACCTTCTAATGATGCCTCGCACACACCTAGCAGGAGCAGATACCCAATAAATCAGTGCGGGAATGACAACATGGGGCTGAATCACTTTAGTATTCACTGTCTTTGGCCATGAGAGGAGAGAGCGGCATGACCGGTGGGAAATGCCCAGGTGCCAGTGCTGTGGGTCCCCGCAGTGCACACGGAGGCTTGGGCGTCTAGGGGAGAGGGTCCTCTCCTCGCCTCGGGTCCCTCTCTCCTGTGCACAGCTGCACCTTGGCCGCTGGGGTGGTAGTTCTCATTGAGTGTTTTGTGGCCTTGCTGCTTCTGAGTCCAGAGGGTAAAAACTGAAACACAAACTAAAAATGTCAAGTTCTATTCTGCTCCCAGAGCTCCCCAGGGCCGGGCAGAGGTTTTGCAGTTTCACCACAAGCATTTACAGGGGCCGCACACTTTGGCAGGACTGAGTCTCCAGATAGCCCAACCTCTGCAGACCCAGCATGCAGCTGAATTTCACGGGCTGAGAATGGGGGAGGTTCTGGGGGGTCCTGGAAAAGACTAATTCAGCCTTGGTTTATCATCGTGCTCCACTCAAACCCCCGTGTAGCCAGGGCTTGCTCGGTTTCTGGTTTCAAAATGAAATTTTCACACGGCCCAAATCCCAACCCACCCTAATTTAAAGAAACAGGCACTTGGCATGTGATCCAGACAGATCAGCAGTTGCTCACATACAGCTGTGCACATCTGGCACACAGGTATGTGATTCTGCGTGAAGATAAATTGTGTGGGGACCAAATGCGCAGTTGGGAAACTAAAAATGCACCGCTTCTTGGAAGCAATCGTCCTGCACAGCAGGGCCTCTGCATGAGCCTCATCTTTTCTTCAGGCCTTTTGCAGAAAGCACATCTTTCTCCTGAAGGCCTGTGGGTGAAGCCAGGGACATGCCCACACCTGCAGCTGGCTCTGTGCTGCTCCCTTCAGATCAGAACTTGGACACCGGCTCTGACAGCCATGGTCAGGCAGCCTTCCCAGGGGAGTTACTCAGAGCCCGGGCTCCCGGAAGAGGCCAGGTCTTTCCGTGGTACAGCTTCAATGTCCATAAGCTATGATTCATCCAGGGGCCTGTTCTTCAGGGAGAGTCCTTTTGTGACAGTTGCTGAAGGGTTAGGGCCCTTCACCAAACTCGATGGACCAAAAGTCCACCTCCCTTGAGAGCCTCATAGAGTCAGTGGTGCCCACTCCTCTGGGAGTGTATTTCTCAGAGTTCAGGTACTTGTAACTCAAGGGAGGGCCTCAGGCTCATATGCTCTTCAGATCAGAGGACTCCAGTTCGGGTGCTGCACTGGCCTGGAAAAGACAGCGCGAGGCAGTCTCCTGGATTCCAGGAAGCACTGCTCAGTGGACTCAGTCACTAAGGCTTGTAGAATGTTCCATTATGGGCTCAATTTCACAACTTCAGCAATAGGAAGTTGCTAGGTGTTGGCACAACTAAACTAATAATTTTGAAGGAGATGCTACCCTTCTGTTTACTATGCAATGATAATACCAAGCAATGGCCTAGCAAGCTGATCTTTATTCTTGGTTCTCCTCTCCCTCCTTCATATCTATCTATTTATCTCTCAAAAAAATAAATCCAATAAGTGAAAGGGAAATTGCAGTGACTCTAGAGGGAAATACAATCTCCATCTTGTCTCACTTGAGTTAGAGTAGATTAGCCATAACATCCATTCTGTAATGTTGTATATGCTGTTTTGGTCTGAAGTTTTTTATTCCTTTTCCAGCTTGATGAACCCCGGATCATTCTTTATAGCTCAACTCAGGTCTCACCTGTTTTATGACTCCTTCTCATACAGGAAATGACTTTGTTCTCTATCCTAGCACTGCATGTATACCAGTCTATGAATACCACACCAGCTTTTTGATTTTCTGTTTGCATGCCTGCTTGCCCATCATACTGTGGATCTCTACACAGCAAGGACTGTCTAGATCAGTGATGGCAAACCTATGACATGCGTGTCAGAGGTGACACGCGAACTCATTTTTTTGGTTGATTTTTCTTTGTTAAATGGCATTTAAATATATAAAATAAATATCAAAAATATACATCTTTGTTTTACTATGGTTGCAAATATCAAAAAATTTCTATATGTGACATGGCACCAGAGTTAAGTTAGGGTTTTTCAAAATGCTGACACGCCGAGCTCAAAAGGTTCGCCATCACTGGTCTAGATCATTCTATTTCCAACACCGATCCCTATTTCAAAAAGTAAATATTTGGAAAATTAATTCCAACACTGTTCCTTTGTCCCTTAACATAACTGTGATAGGACCCAGGCATTCCCAGTTTTGAACTCCACAACAGCCCAGTATGAGAATTCAAAAGGTCCTCCACAAAGGTGACCTGGATGTGACCCAGAAACTAAACAGAAAACAGCCACATTCTGAGGTGGCCTGCAATTGCCAGAATTACCTTGGGGTCCTGACAAAAGATAAAATAAGAAGGAGCATGGGAGTGAGAACAGAACAGATTTTTGTTGTTCTTATAGAAGAGACTCCCAGAAAAAAGTCGTTTAGGCTTCACTGCTGGGACCAGGGTAAGTGCAAAGATGTAAGTCACTGTGGGAGTTGCTGAGGGTCCCCTGAAGGACACCCAACCCAAGAACCATTTAACAGTCACACCTCCCAATGGAGCCAACCTTTGCCTTGCATGGGCAGTTTATAAAACTCTTTTAAACCTCAGACTGAGCAAAAGCCTTGAGAAGGAAGAGTCTGTCTTTTGTAGAACCCAACATAAATTTTACACTCATGTGGGAACAAAAAGTTGAGAAGAACCAACAGCCTATTTGAGTTTGCTGATATTAATAGATAGGTGATAGAGAGATACTCATTTACCAGCTGTTTTTCTATTTAGTTTTTAGTAATAAAACCCAAAGTACTCACCCAAATTAATGACTGATAAAAGTGTCTACCCCTCTCTTCCTGGTAGAAGAGCTAGAGCTTGGAGTCCAAATAATAAGATCCCATGACTGTGATAGCTCAGATAATGGGGTTTCTAAGAGGAGTTTCCATGATTTCTTATCCTGTCACTGAAAACCCTAGCACTGCCCTAGGTTGCTCCTAACCCTATCCTTTACCTTAGACTTCCTCTTCTCTCCTGCTGAGCCTCTGTACCAGGATTCCCTGAAGCAGTGCTGCCTCCCTCCATATGGTCCACTTGAGAGCTAGGTACCAGCCCATCACAGGGACTGCCCTGTTCCTTACCATGTATGGGGAGAGACACAGTCACTTGGAGTGAGGGGAGAAGATCAAACACCAGCTCCATTAAGGTTTCTATGGAAAAATATATATTGAAAAGGTAAACCTCTGGAGAGGTAACAGATTTAAGCAGAATTGTCTAGTGCCAGTGGTCGGCAAACTCATTAGTCAACAGAGCCAAATATCAACAGTACAACGATTGAAATTTCTTTTGAGAGCCAAATTTTTTAAACTTAAACTATATAGGTAGGTACATTGTTATTAACTTAATTAGGGTACTCCTAAGGCTTAGGAAGAGATACACTCAAGGGGCCAAAGAGCCGCATGTGGCTCGCGAGCCGCAGTGTGCCGACCACGGGTCTAGTCATCCAGAAACTTTCTATACTTGCTATCATAGCCAGCCACCCAATCAAAACCAGCCCATGCTCCAAGTGCGAGAGAAAGAAGCCCAGTTGCCCACATGCATCCGGACAATGACTTCCTCTACACTTGATCCTGGCCTCATCAGAGCTCTGCACAATAAACTATGCTGCTGTGGGAACCTCAGGAAGGCAACAGGAAGAGCTGGGAGGGAGCAGAGAAGAGACATAGCACTAGACTTGGAATTAAGAAGTTGGTCTCATCCACTACTTCACACTTCTACTTAAAAAGGCCCTTAACTTCTCTGGGTCTTATGTTTCTTCCATTACAGAATAAGAAAAATCAACCATACAATGCAGGGTTTTTTTGCTCACCTTCTAGGACCTTTACAAAAATTATTTCATTATAGGACCTAAAATGTTTGTTTCCAGTTCTGTTATTCTGGCTTATTTTTTTCAGGGATTTTGTTCAGAAAGATACTGTTGTGCTGGGGTCCCTTTCAATCCAATTACCAGTTTGCTCTCTAGAAGTCTCCTGAGTCTGGGTCGGCCTAGCCCTCAAAGCTAAGTCTGTTTTCATGTTTGGGTTATGGATCCATTTGGAGTAGGTATGCATTAAATACTTGCTAACTAAAATAATCACTCAGTTTTTAAAACCAACATTGAGAGGTATTCTTTCCAAATTCCAGCCTATGCTGAAAAATCCACAGCATGCTGTGGTTAAAAGCAACTGGTCCACTCTGAACTATCTTCTGAGTTAGTTCCAGGAAGACCTCCTCTGTCGATGAGACACCAGTTACCAACCAGTTTGGCTGGGCTGGGAGATCTTCAGAGCATCTGTCAAAGTGTCATTTCCATATTTTCCTGGCATTTATGACATTCTTCAATTATATCTTTTTGTCCAAACCACATTAGTCCAGACCTCTAAAACCAGTCTTTTTCTTCAGAAATTGGGTAAACTTGTAAGCTTTCCCCCACTGTTTCTAGGAATGCAGCAATCCCAGGAGAGTATCACACACAGGGCATATTTGAAATCAAGGTATTATGAAATCCTGCCTTAGATAGGAGTGGGGATGTTCCTAATGCCTATGGTCAGCAGCTAAAAGAGCAAAACACCTTAACAGCACAGCCCATGATGGGAAGTGTTGTTGGTTTTCAGCACCCATTTCCAACTCCAGTCATGTATCTATGGTCCTTGTAACATTTCACACTTGAACCTCAATTCCCAACAAGCAAATAGGAAGTTGTCTCCACAAAATTTAAAGTAGGTTGATACAGAGAGCTTTCTTCATTTTCTATTGTCTTCCCTCACCTTGGTAGTATAATCTTCTCTCCCTTCTCATCAGCAATCAAAATAGCCATGATTAAGTCCCACACATCACTGTCAAAACTTCTTCCTGGTAAAACAAAAATCTGTAAACCAATTTATAATAAGAGATGGACGACTGAAAGAATCTTAAACTGAGATATGAGGGTAGGTGGCATCGTAACAGGAAAAAAGAGCCTTAAACTAAAGCGACAGTGAAGTTACAGATGATAGCCATTGGCCGTGGGAAAGCCATAGAGCATTGGACCTACACTAACTCTGGGAGGTTGTGAAATGTGTGAAACTGTGCCAAGCTTGGGCCAGGAGCGGGTCGGGGTATGTGAGCTACTCAGTTCTATTAATAAACCTGCAGCAAGATGTAAATTTGTTGCTCCAGGAGCCTACTTCCTTGTAACAGAGAGCAATCAAAGTTTCTGTGTTGGCCCTGCCATCCCTGCTGGCACTGGGCTCTGAAGAGCACATCCTTTTGGCAGGCAAACTCACAGCCTTCATGGGAGATGTGCGTGCCTCCCAGAGGGGCACCAGGGCCACGTGTCCATCCCCCATCCACTGCCCTCTCCCCCCACCCGAGATGCTCAGGCAGAAGGAGGCCTTCTGTGCTCTGCTTGCTGAGCGGGGTGCCTGTCTGTAGATGTCTAAACAAACAACACTGAGTGGAAATGTCTTTGGGGGGGTGGGAGTGGGGTAGGGGTGTTCTTTAAGAATCTGGCTACTGTGAGGGCACAATCCATCATCTCCTAAAACGCAGTTTAAAGTACAGTGTGTGGTCCTATTCCCTTGGGTCTTTCTTGGCTTAGAATTTAATTAAGATCTTGAGGGGAATAACTGTGATGCAAAACAACTGGTGCGTCCCAAAGTGTACATTGCAAATGTTCATGACAGTACAATCCACAGTTAGTTTTCATTTAGGAAAAGTCCCAATGTGAATACACTAAGCACAGGGCATAATAAATGGCATCTTCAGTGTAATTAAACCAGGTTGGCTGCACTGGCCATGTGTTTCCTTCTGGGGCCTTGAATGAGACAGTATGTCTGTCACTCAATTGACAGCATGTGATTCAATCAGCCCCGGGCCACTTTCCTGTCAGAGTGGGTAGCAATTGTCCCCACAGCCAGTGAAGATGCTCTGACCCTCACCCATCTGCCCAAGGATGAGGCCAATATCTCAAAAATGACAGTTCCTGCACCCCACCATCCTAAAAGTCAGGGATCCATGTGCTTCCTCTAAGTGGCAGCAGCCTCCATGAACCTGAGGATGTCCGCAGAATCAGAAACCCTCATTGTGGGATGGGGTGCCTTCGCTTGAGAACTGTCAATAGACTACTTTGATTTGGGGACTAGAGAAAAAATTTGAAACAATTGTTTTATTAAAAACATATCAGTTTGAACTTCCTGATTCTGAGGATTGCCAAACCAGAGAAATGCAGCTCCTTCAATGATTCATACTTCTGAGAGGAGGAGAGCTCCTATGGCATCAAAATATTTCCAAGCTTGGAGCCTAATTGAAGTTGTTTTTACTTTTTGTGCTTTGTATAAAATGAATTAATTTTTAAATTAATTAGCAAGATGTTTATCTCAACAGTGTCTACATTTATTTTAAGATGCTCATGCATATGCAGAACACATAATTAATTCAGCCTTCAGGTAATATGTGATTTCTGTGAGCATACACAGATTATTTGTGTTAATTCCACAGTTCCCAGTGGCCACTGGGAATCATGAAAACCTGAAATTACTGCTGGTACTTACCAGGCATAACAAAGTTTCTCATGATGTATTTTGAACACTAGAGACATAAAGGTGGCCGTTGACATGATAGGTGAATATTAGGTGAAACCACATCTGAAGATGCTGATAATTGGGGGAAGTGGGATAGGGTCTGTAATGAGTAACTACAAGCTCTTCCTGTGTTTCCCTTCTCTTTCATCCTTGATCTGCCACATGATTCAGTGCGTGATCTGGGAAATGCCATTTTTGCTCTCTGTGCCTCACGTCCTTCAGATGGGACATGGTAGGTGGGATATGAGGTAGAACTGCAGTTCTGAATCTTTATTTATAAATGTCATTGAAATTTTTATGAATTGTAAGAGCCCTTATGGGGAATGACCACTGAGATAGCGCCCCACAAGGGCACTGGACATGGCCATGGAGCTGTGATGATTTCTCTTTTATTTCAAGCACCTCCTTTGCAGAGATATCATAGGGACCGGTTCCAGGGAGGCATCTGGAAAGCATGTAGCCTGACCTGCAGCTGTGCTCCATTTCAGTTTGTTCCAACTGGTGACCCTCCAGGGCTCTTTTTCTTCCCCGACCCAGACATGCTCTTTCTCCCTGGCTGCCCTGGCCCTTCCTGGCCTTGTAGAAATAATCGTGCCAAAGGCAAAATGATTCCACCCAGGAGAAGGGCCTTACAGCATTGTCTTGTGTTAAAGTGGCTTCTTCAGCCTACTCTAAGCAGTTCATTCTCTCCTCCTTGACCTGATCCCCTTCCTAAAGGCCTCTTCATACTTTAGAGACAGGATTCTTTTTACAGGCATCTTCCACTCAGAATGTGTCAAGCACTCAGGAGTGGAGGCAAGTCAGACAGAACACATAGGTTATGGATGCTGGTGTCTTCAAGCTTCTTTGCTGGTGCAGGACCATCTGATCAACATCGCATCGTGTAAGGAAAAAATGCAGGGGTTGGTCATAATGTCCTCTATCATGCAAAGTCTCACTCTTCCTGATTTATAGCAATCCCCTTGTCATGGCACCTGAGCACCATTTCTTTGGAGTCACTATATTTTTTTTTTGGTCATTCTCTCATTGTTTTCTATATCTGTGCCATCCAATATAGCAGCGACTAGTTGCATTATCTATATCTACTTAAATCAATTATAATTAAAGAGAAAGCTCCTCAGCTGCACTAGCCACATTTCAAGTGCTCAGTCACTACATACATATGGTTTGTGGCTATTGGGTTGGACAGCACAGATGTAGAGCATCCTCACCATCGCAGAAAGGTCTATTGGACACCAGTGATCTATACACACATTCAGTAAATGCATACTCTGCGTCAGCACCTGACTGAGTTTTGAAAACATAAGAGTGGGCAAGATAGGTTTCTGCACATGGGTGTTAAAGGAGGCAGGCACAGAATGATACCATCACAATACTCTGAGCCCCTGAGGTGGAGACGCGAGAAGATATTCCAAGCAGTGGCCACAGCACATAAAAATGTACAGAGTCCTAAAAACATTGCACATCCAGAGAAGGGGGGCATTTCATATTGGTCAAATGTAGAATGTGTCTAGTGAGTAAAAGAGTGGTAATAATGACTGATAAACTAACATGAAAAGACAGGCAAGGTCTAGATTTGATGGGATCTTGCATGCCATGCTGCTTTGGTAGTTTGTTTTATATAGGTTAATTCTTCTACAACCTGATCTTTAACTAGTTTGATCACCTCAAATTTGGTTTCTTAAAATCAAATACCATTTTGCCTCATCTCTTTCAGAACCTTATTATAGAACCTTTTTACAAAACTCAGACACCCGAGCTCCCGTCTTCTCTGTAGCTTAGCTTGTCATTCTTCCAGGCACTTCTCCTTGAGTTAACATATCCCATCGTCATGTTGTATGGTTGTTGAAATATACACTGTATGGTGTATGTTGGTGTTTAAGTATTTAGAAGCTCAGAGATGTACCTTAAATTGACAGTGATGATGATGATGATGATCACAAGGGAAATGAAACATGTCAATGCCCAAATAGAAATGCTGAGCTGGTCACAATAAGAACCCTATAGGAGGTAGTCCAGCAGCTCTTCATCTCAGAGACTGAGCATTTTCTTGTAAACTATATAAATCCCTCACCTGTGGTTGAGATTTGTCTCTATGTGCCTGTCCTAAAAGCAGCATGATGACCATTCAAAGATGTACACCATAAAATCACGGCTGAATTCTACAAGACATTTACTGAACATCTGATGAGAGTTGAGACACTGCTGTGTTCAATGTTGACAAACTTAATGGGTCTGTGATGAGAAGAAGACTCTGGTTGTTATCATGATCCTGACTTCTGATATTCATTGCAGATTCCAAACCCCTTCCATGGCTGTCATCTCCTATGGTCTCAATATCCCTGGTAGGTAGATAAGATCAGGCCTGGTATCCCAGTTTTACAGATGGCAAAACTAAGGTCCAGGGATATGAAGTCATTTCCTGATATCACATTAAACTAGAGAACTAGAGCCAGACCTCTTATTTTTCAAATCTAAGCTTTGAAATGTGCTCTCAGAAGAGAAGTTATGTAATTACAGCAAATTCCCCTAAAATCAAATTTTCCTTACACATTGGGATGAAACATCCAAGCTGAGGGAAATAAAAAAATAAAAGAAAACATGAGACCCTTGACAATTGCATGTGGTTAAAAACAGACACAAAATTCACAGCAGCTCAAAGCCCTAAATGTTCCTCTCATAGTCAACAGAAACTGGAAACTGATTACTTCTGGAAGTCACTGAGGTCAAAATGTTGAGGCAGCCACCACCATCTATGGCCTCCCTATACATAAGAATAAGGAAGAGGTGGATGAGTTCAAAGTTTTCTTTCAGAAGAATAGAAATAAAAGTGCGTCTATATCTTTACTCACATTTCAGTGGATACAAAAACACCGTGACAAACGTCCGAGAGGCCACACCGAGCGGTGCTGCAGAGCAAACGTGAAATAAGAAGTCTGTTTTGAGCCTTCATCCAATTGCAACTGCGTAGCTGCAAATAAATCCCAGCACATGTTGTTTTAATTAATGGAAAATAATAAGATAACAGTCATGATCATGGGGTTTAACCAACCATACAGTTAAGCCTACATTTGTTTTCAATTACGGTTAAAATGTATTCAGTTGAATACAGCTTAAGTGGTAATTGCATTCTTTACAAGTTGCTAATAATCTCTGGAATGGCAATTCTAATAAAAATTTTACTCTAATGGGTACATGTCCTGCTTCCTCACATGTCAAGGCCAGTGAAGTCATTAGCGGCACTAGCCGTCCAATAGTCTATCTGGAGAGTTGGCCTTCTGTCCAAAGCCCACACATGAACCACTCAGTGTGTACTTAACGTGGGAAGCGGCGTGGTCATTTGATTGTGGTTTTATGCTCTTTCTCAGGAATGCTTCTCAGGGGCAATTGTGCTCTTGGAGAGCGGCTATTTGTCACTGCCTATCAGATGAGGCCTTCGACAGACTCTACAATAGGAAGCTCAGCCATCCCAGCTACAGGGACTTAACTTCATTTCGAGATAGTCACTGACCTCCCCCCAAATTTCCAAAACATCAATCTCTGTTTAATGGGTGGGTGGCTGTAGGACTGTACTGACCACAACATTCCAATCCAGGAAAATATGTCTGGGTGCACACATGGTTTGATAAACTGCTTTTAATGTTCTGAGTCAGAGAAAAATCTTAGGCCTACCGTTATATGCTCCCTTTCTTTTCTCATCTCCCAATATTACTACTGTGTTTCTCTACCTCAATTTCTCCTTCCCTACCATGCTCCTTCTTTCTTCTTCTCTTCCTGCCATCCCTATGGAAAAATGTCAGGGCAAATAACAGGCCCAGTCTTAGAGTCAGGGAGCCTATGTGGGGTGGCTCTGAGCTGTATCATTTGCTCAACTGCCATCTCAACTATTTGTCACTCTAATGATTCAGTTCCACATCTCTGGGTTTGGAGAGCTTTTAAAATTCAAGTAATTAGAACATTATTATCCCCAAAGTCTACTTGAACTTGAGAGAAAGACAATAGGATCTTTGCCCAGAAAGAAGGAAGGAGATTTAGAGAAGGAGGGACAGCATCTTGCAATTTTAACAGAGTCCAACCCTAGAAGGAAATTTGAGCCTGTTGCTAGTAGTGCTTTTCTAAAGGCGAAGGTACAAAGTTGTGCAATAAACACATATTAAACACACAAATGGGAGTGGAAGTAGTCAAGAGAAACAGATGGCAGAGACATGACTGTACTCATAACCAACAAGAAGCCATGGCAATGCTTGGGCCATTATTAAGTTTGCATTATTAAGTTTTCAAAAGGCAAAGTCAGCCACTATTCCTAATAGTTTATCTCTTTCAATGAATCCTTCCTCTTTCCTTTGTCACACCTGAGGTACTCTGATAGAAGAGGCACAGGTACTATTTGGTCTGTCATGGTGTGTCTATGGGAGCTTGAACAATTATTTTCCCTTTTTTTGGTCTTCATTTTCTCATTTTTTAAACTGATAATTTTAAAGGTACTTCTGACTATTGTGATTCCATGAAATTAAAGTGAGGGTTAAGAGAGATGTTTTTAAGGCTTCCATCCACCTCCTACTTCTAGAGTTCCATGGAAGTTCTGTCTAGCCATCCTCCTGCCTTCTAATAGCACTTGCTTGGGTTTTCGCAACTTCAAAGGGAGTGAAGTAGCCCCATAGAAAATCATCATAATGGCTGAAAACTGGCAGCCACCATACTAGGCAACTGCTAGAAAGATAGTATGGGGCTCTGTATTCTTAATCCTCCGCTTACTCCCCAAATGGCACCACTGTCATTACCATAGACCATGGTGTACCCCAATATTGTATCACCCACTGGAATTTCATTGAGTTCTAACTTGGACCAGACACTAATCATTACATAGATTCTAATTTGGATTAACTAAATTGTCTCATCCCAAATAATATTTTTAGTCTTATCTCCCACTGATCCCTGATATGCACTCAGAGCTTCAGCCAGACATGTTAGCTTATAGTATTAGTTTTCTATGACTGTGTAACAAATTAACACAAACTGAGTGGCTTAAAAAAACATCCCTTTATTATCTCACTGTTTCTGTTGGTATGGAGTCCAGACATGCCTTAGCTATATTCTGAGCTCTCCCTGTGCTAATGTCCTTTCTGGAATTTAGGGTCCTTCTCCAAGCTCACTTGCTTGCTGGTAGAATGCAGTCCCTCGGATTATAAAACGGAGGTTCTGCTTTCTTGTTTGCTGTCAGCTGGGGAATACTCTAAGCTCCCAGAGGCCCCATAGTTCCTTGCCAAGTGGAACTCTCACAAATAGCAACTCATTTCTTTAAAGCCAGCAGGAGAATCTTTCTCCAGTCTGCTAAGATGGAGTCTTATATAAGAGAACACAATCACAGCTGTAATTATCACCTTACCTTTGCCATCTCACATAATCCAATCATGGGAGTAGCACAAACCACCTCTCACATAGTCTAATGGCTAGAAGCAAGTCACAGGTGCCGCCTTCACTAGGGGAAGGGAGTTAGTTATGCAAGGGTGTGATTCCCTGAGAATTACCTTGAATTTTGCCTATCATAGTTATCACTTCAAAAGCATTTTCCTCACCCCTTTTAGACATGAGCTTTTCTCTGCCAAGTAATTGCCTATGCCTTTCTTTGCCTATCCCTCAAACCATCATTTTCATAGATGACTTTAAGTTTGCCCATGCTACCTTCTGGGCTTCCATTGCATGTATAATCCTCCAAAGTCATTTGCTCATTCTGGAATGCATTTCAGTTTGCAAGATCTTCTCCCCAGTATGACAAATCTTCTTCAGAGCAGGGAACTAAATTACATTCACTCTCATATCCCCTTCCCACTCCCCAACCTCCACAACAGCACCCTGCACAGTGTTTTCTACATAGGTGGTAGTTGGCAAACAAATACTAGTGAAATTCAATAAATTGAACCAAAGCATAGAATTACAAAATCTACAAGGTTGGAGCTGAGCTTTGAAGTCATCTAGACCAAACTATCTCCCTTATTGCTCTTGGCAGGAGGCTACTGGCATCTCTTCATGTTTCTACGTCCCATCTGCTATCAAACATTTTTATGACATTTATTTCCTCATTATAGTCCTTATTGTGCTTTATTTATATATCTGTGAGGCACAGAACAGTTGGAAATTATCCCTTCCTTTGCAATATTTTCTTCCCCAAAGCCCCAGCCAGCCCAGACTCCCTATGCCCATGACGGGTCTCCAGGGCTGCCGTGACAGCGTTACTCCCCACTTCCCTATGTCTCCTCTGTCTCCTCCATACCTCCATCATCAATTTCAAACTTCCTGTCTTGACATTCAAGGCCTCCTTACACTTTGAGTCTGTCTTTATCACCTCCGTTATTTTCCCTATGTCTCCCTCCTTTGCTCCCACTCCAAATTCTGGGAATTCCTCCAAGTTTCTCAATATTCCTGGAATCATCACCCCCCATCCTCCCCTCCCCCATTTCTCCCATCATGTGTCAAACTTTCTCTTATTTCTCTCATCGTCTCTAATCCTAAAAAAAAACCCTGAAGTTCTCTTTTGACACAATAAACCAGATGTATATTTAATGTTCTGTTAGCTAATATTGCCTGTGGCTATTTGACCATTGAAATATATGCAGGACAACTGTGATAATGCTTTGACCTTTGTCAGAGTGAAAATCATAGCCAGTTTCCAATGTTGGACGTGGGAAGGAAGCCTACAATGAACCAGAATTAAGTTATTAAGTTGTCTTGAATTGCCCATGTGACTGACTAACTCAAAAAGGATAAGAATGATTTGGGGCTAAATATGTCACCCTAATAGGTCTTTCATCATTTCAGGTAAAGGGTAAACTAGGCAATATATATATATAATCCTGACCTGAGATTATTTTTTCCATTGCTTTTTAGAGAGTGGAAGGAAGGAGGGACATTACTGCTGGGTGCCTCCTGCAGAGGTTAGTTCTCATAGTTACCAGGTGTTGTGATTTGGGATAAATTAGGTCAACCCTCTGACATTCAGATTCTTTACTTCCAAATGGAGAGGCTCCTAGTGATATCTAATAATGTCAGTAAAATAAGTTAACATAAGAAAATGCAACAAATTGTAAAATGTATATCAAAGGAACTTACAATCTTACAGCAGCATTTCTGACTGAAGCTTGTGTCACATCATCAATGGTGATCAGCTGTGGGAGAGCCACTTCCTTCTCACAGGGCCTTGATTTCTTCATATTTGAAACCGGGGAACAAATTCCTGCCTTATCTTCTCAACAAGCTCTTCTGAAGATACCATAAAAGAAGTGAAATGAACATTTTAACTAGGAAATGTGTGAAAATATCAGGTATTGTTTTCATCATAGTCAGCAACATTGCCATCCCAGAAGGAAGTCACATGAGCTGTCTACATTCCCTCAGTTTTCTCCCTTTCCACTCTATCCCTTTCCACTTCCCCACCTCACCTGACTCACTGTATACATATTTCAGGTCCCAGGTAATCCTCTTATCCTCTCCCTGAACCACCAGCCCAGTCAGTGATCTCCTAGGCTCTCAGTCACTGTACACCTAGCCCATGGACATGGGCCTGCCATGGCTCCCACCTGGGGACACCAGCCAGGGATTTATTTTGGGCTGACTTTAGGAGCAAAAAACAACTTGACTTTGTCCAATAGCAGGGAAGTTCGGGGAATTTCTGAATACAATCATTATTGTTTCTCACAATCGGAATGATTTTCAAATCCATGGTTTCATAGATGGCTTCTACTATTTTTATACTTGCTAGACATGAGCCAGGAACATTGCAAGATTGGTACATTATTATATTTTTATTTCCATAAAAGTTTGTTTACATAATGACAATCTTTGATATGCAAGTGATATGCCATTCCAAGATGGATCCAAAGAAATAAAAAACACTTGGGTAAAAATCTACAATATGGTAAATTTAAGACTTGATTTCTGACATCTTTAAACTTCTTGTTACTGAAGATACTTCCTGGATTGAATACTTCCAGCTTTATTCATAAAAAGAGGTATGTGAACCAATTTTATTGATTTTTAAGGTCAAATCCCTTTGGAGAGTTTCAAAGCTTCAGAGCAATGTAATGTGGAAGTCTCTTCCAGATAACTTCCTTTTATCTCTAGTCTCATTCTTCTGTTAATGTGTGTTTAATATTCATAGATTCAAATTATCAGGGTAAAATATAATTTATCTTTTCAGTTTCCTAGTTTATTCTTCACTTTGTAGTGAAGCAGAAAGAAAAGACATAACATTGGATGATTGCTGGAGTTTGCCTAAATGTGTAGATCATTTTTTCTCTCCAATATAATCTTTACCATTAAAGTTAGTGGCTATTTTATAAGTAGTTTGAATCAAATTCTCAGAATTTATCCATCAACTCATGTACAGTTTGATTCCATTCTAGGCTAGTCTCCTTTTACCTTTGCAAATTGTTCTCTTTACCTTTTAAATGGAATTAAAAGAGAATAGTTTTTTCATGTAATTGGTCCCACAGCATTCATACCCTCTTCCCACACATATCCCTACCCTCCAGGTCACTGAGTGAGTGATATAATTTGCTAATTTGGTTATTTGAGCTACTGGTAACTGAGTAGGAAAACTCTGTGATGTTCCAGGTTCTCTTCAAATAAAGCAATATTGCAATTTTAAATTATAATTATTTAACAGATTAATTGGAAGCTTCTCCTACCCTCAGTATTTGGGAGATCTTGTGGGTTGAAAAGACTTTTGCTCCGTGAAACCAAAGATTCCACTTCTGTAGGTAGTACTAGATTCAGAGCGAGGAAAACAAAAGCAACAAAGCAGCACAACCAAGCCAATAGCTGGGAATATTAGCTTTCCCTTGTTGTGTAACAAATGACCACACACTCACCAGCTTAAAAACACACTCATTTATTATGTCACCGTTTCAGTAGGTCAGGGGTCTGGGCACAGTGTATGGGGTTCTCTGCTGAGGGTCCCACAGAATGGAGTCAATTTGGGGCCAGGTGGGGCTCTCATTTGCAGGCTCTGGGGAAGAATCTGCTTCCACACTCTTTCAGGTTGTTGGCCAGATTTAGTTCCTTGTGGTTGTTGGTTGTTGGACAAAGGTCCCATTTCCTCGTTGGCTGTGGCCCAGGGTTGCTCGCTGCTCCCGTGGCCACCCGCATGCTTCCTCTGGCTTCCCGTGTGCCTCCCTCCATCTTCATACAGCAGTGGCCCATCCAGTCCTCACACTTCCAATCTCTCTGACTTCCGCTTCTGATTTTAAGGATGTATGTGCTGCGATCAAACCCATCTGGGTAATCTCCCTATTTTAAGGGCCATATAGCATAATACAAAATCGCAAGCCTGAAGTATCCTCTTATTCATATGTTTGAAGAGTTAGGTCAGGATACCTGGGGGAAAGAGATCAGTTTAGAAATTCTGCCCAGCACACTGGGGTATGTATTGTTCCAGGTTTTGAGGAAGTTTCGGACACCAAGAGATTTCACCTAGAAGATGGCATCTAAGACTAAGACCCTGAGTGAGAAGGAAGGTTCTGGGAAACAAACAGGAATATTTTAAACTGCAATGATGAAGGCTCTGCAGTGCTGCTGGGATAAACCTACAGGAGAGGCACAGATGATCTAACAAGGAGAGAAAACAGCAAGGAAGAAATAAACACAGTTTTGTTAGGAAGGATCCAGAAATGCCAGGCCTCATATTAAATATACTGACATGCAAGTGAATAATCAGCGAGGAGGCCGAGCACACAGGATGGGAGAGCCAATGAACACAGGACAGAGAGTCCTGAAGGAGAATCCCAGGTGATAGAAAACACCAAGTAAACAAATACCCAGCTCAGAGCCAACAAGCTGCTTCAAGGCTGAGAAATTCCAAGATTTAGAAAATGGGGGTGGGCTGTAGGGTGGAATCCGGACATTTCACTGGTCTGGCTAGTAAGTTGAAAGGAGAAGATATATATTAGCTATAAGTAGGACAGCCAAATAATTCCATTACAAGGAAATATAGGCCGCAAGGCTGAAAACTAGACATCCTGGACTAGGCATCTTTCACTTTTCAGCCTCCTGGAATGTTACTGCAATTATAAGGCTTTATCTTTTCCCAACTCCAGGAAAATAAAGTGTAAAATATTAAAGATGATGAGAATCCTTAGGGATCGTCTAGTCTAATCTCTTCTCATAACCTGGAAAAGCAAGGACCAGAGAAAGAAAGAAACATATCTGGGTCAAGCAGTGAACCTCAAGAACAGTCAGTTCTAGGGAGAGAAGCCTTCTACTCCCCAGCCTGGTGTCCTTCCTAGCACAGGGGACTATGTTCCTCTCTCTTAACAAACTAGCCTTCAAAGGTATATCTTATGCTGTTTAATAAACAGCAACTAAAAAGTAGGTTTTGCCCAATGTTGGATACTCTGTAAAACATCATTGTGGGTCTTCTTTTAGGATTTTTATAAAAGCTTATACATCTGTATTTCATGCTGTCCCCCCCTACTCCTTAAGAACAACATTTAGTTTTTCATGCAAGAAATTTTGGAGTCAGAGAAAGATAAATATCACATGATCTCACTCATTTATGAAATATAATGAACAACATAAACTGATGAACAAAAACAGATCCGGAGACAGAGCATCGATCAGACCCAGCAGCCCATGTAAAAGTCTTTTTTTTAAATCTTTAATTTCTTTATTGATTAAGGTATTACATAAGATCCGGAGACAGAGAAGCATCGATCAGACTGTCAAACCTCAGAGGGAAGGTAGGGGAGGGTGGGGGTAAGGGGAGAGATCAACCAAAGGATTTGTATGCATGCATATAAGCCCAACCAATGGACACAGACACCAGGGGGCTAAGTGGGGGGAGGAGGTAAGGACATATATGTTATACCTTAATCAATAAAGAAAAAAAGTATTTAAAAAATTTTTGATTTTATTTCAACTCCCAATAGCTTTTAAAGTGTAAAGATGTCTGTGTTGGTCAGAATAGGTCTTACAATTTTATCAAATAAAAATATTTTAAATAACTTCATATGTGAAATAAAAGTTTATCCCCCATCAAGTACTAGGAGCATGAAATGTGGATAGTAATGAGATGTGAGGTCTGTACTGGAACACATACTTGATAAATAACTAGCTGTATGAAAATACCTCGGTTCCTCCTCTGTGAAAGGTAGAAGTAGGAACGAGTGGTAAGTGCCACATGCATGGGTGGTGAGCTGTGCACTGTAAGCTTTAAGGGAGTGCCATTCTCACGGGGCTCCCCATGAAATAGAAAAACTGCGATGTGATATATGGTGTTATACCGGGAAAATGCATCACAAATGGGAACATTTTTAAAACATTTTGAAAAATGGAAGATACTATTAGACCATCCCTCCCAATAATCATCTCACATTTGACTGTAAATTTTCAGAAATCTCCCTTGTTGGCTGAGAAGAATAAAAGATACTCCTTTTGTTCTGGCTGAGAAGAGCCCTTTTGCTGTTGAGATACCATCTTCACCTAGTGAGAGCCCTGCTGAGTAACTGTCCAGCTAGCAGTCAGGGGCCTAGCGAAGAACCCAACAGCAGTTGGAGAAAGGAGAGTGTGTAGTGATGAGCTCGGATGTCTTAACATAAACAGAAGAGAAGCCAAAAATTGAGGAGGAAAATACACAGGGAGGAGTCCAGTGGGAAGGCTGTATATTCTGTAGGCATGGTGACAAAAACAAAAATTAAAAGTGCTCAAAATTAATCCAGCCAATTTTACTAAGAATAATACTGTCTAATTGAAAAGAACTCAAGTGGAAGGCGTATCCCCACATGTGCATATCCTTCAACATTGATTCTTCTAATGACTAATGCAGATTCTTTTCAGATTTGGAAATCACCTTCAGCAATCAAGTACTATGATAGATATCTGAGTCCTCTACTCCAAGACATACAGGAACATTAATAGAGAGAGTTATGGATTAAGAGAGAGGAGGGAAGGAGAGATCCAGAACAAACTCTCAAGCATCTTTTTGCAGGTTTATATTTTTATATTATCTAGTTTTAGAACAAATAATCAAATAGGAAAGTCCAATGATTTTAAAGTTAGGAAATCTGTTTCAACTTGATTCACACCCCAAGGTGACCCACACACTTCATTCAGCCCCTGTAGCTCTACAAATGCCAACTATCTCCTTAGACAAGATCTAGCCTCGGCCACTGGAGGGACAGGTGGTGTTTTCTACTCTAGAACTACTGATCGCAACAACAAAAATGGCCCCTGTTGCACTCCGATACTTGGCAGTAAAGGAGCAATGGAGCAAGCAGCCACATCTTGCTTTGGTTTGGGCAAAGCGCCCTCTGCATGGCTCTTTGATGGACACTGTAGGACAATTATCAGAAATTAAGCTGAATTCATGCATTTTTTTTTATGTTTCTCAGAATAAAGCTATAGGGAAAGTGAGCTCTTCATCATGAGCATGTATTCATTAATTCAAAATGAATATAATAAAAATGTACATGTTATGAGGTAGGTGCTGGGAATGAACACAACACTGAAAAATAGAGCCATTCTGCTCATAGAAGTATTGAAAAGAAGGATGAAATGTAATGGTTTCTCAGGAACCTTAACAAATAAGAAACGATACGAGATCTTTGCTGCCATGGATCCCTGCCAACTGCAACGGGAGTGATGTTTTTGAATGTTCTTCCCATAGCTGACATGTAGCCACATGGGGATTAAATGAAGTAACAGCTACAAGGTGCATAGCGTAGTGGCTCCCATTATCAAATGGATGCTCCTTGCCACACCGCAAGTGCTCAATAATGTTAGTCCAATAATTCATGGAATCATGTATTTCCAATTGCCCAATTCCTTTCATTTACGGGAAGTCCCCCTTTCTTACATGAATCATATTTGTTCATGATGATGCCAGGCTATGTACTTTGGGCACATATGGAAACAGATCCACTTCTGTGGGGCTACTCAATCCCTGCTTCAACCACCAGGATCTAAATCCAGATGATGATACCTGAAGTCCCAGGCAGGGAAGGGACAAAGAGCATTAGCACCCAAACAAAAACTCACGTCATTCAGTGTCTGCTGTTGTTTTCCCACCCAGTTATCTTGCCTGTGCCTCCCTGTCCAAGTCCTCCACCACCACACCTACCCTGTGAAAAATGTCAGTGTTTGGGGGCATATTTACTTAGCCATCTACTCACTGGCTCTGGGATTCTGTTTTGTTAGATCCTGTCGTCACCACTAGGCTGGAAGCCAATGTTTGTACTGGGTGGGAGTTAGAAGGAGGCATAAACAGAATCAACCCTCTTGTGCTTTAAAAAATCAGGCTAGAATTATATACATATTTCATGTCAGAAAAATAAAATGTGTCTTGGCAGTGGATGGGAAGTTGGAGCGCTTGGAGGGGGAGTGGAGAATTGGCAGAATTGCTCCCCTTTTCCTTGGCCCCCCGCCTGACAATCATTCAACTCTTTGCTCTTGGAGTCAGCTCCTTCCCCCTCTCTGAGGCCTTCCAAGTGCTACAACTTCCTTGCTGTCATCCTGCACATGTTGTCAGAACCCAGAATGGCTTCAAAAGGAAGAGCACTTTTACAAAATGGTGTTCATTCCCTGAATTGCTTAAGTCTGGCTTCAAGTCACTGGAGTGAATCTCCTTCACTTTGATTTGAGGAGAAAGCAATGTTCATATGGCAAGACCAATTCACAGGAGGATTAGACGAGCTAAAGGAGAACATATTTAGGAATTTACCTCTTCGGAAATGGAAATCCCATTTCTCAGATTTGTAGAGCACTAATATTGTTATCTCCTAAAAAATATTTTGCTAGATTTCTCTAAACTCAGTTGTTTCCCTCTGGCTTGAGTGGTTCTGTTTCTCTAACTCCTGGTGTCATCTGTGAACACTCAGAGTTACAGTCTCTTTTGAATTGTTATCTGTACAAAATGGGGCCCTTGCCCTAGTCCTTGAGATGCACCCTTTCACTAACCAGCTCCTAATGCTTCCACTGAGTTCCCAAGAAGGGCCTCTCTATTGTATCCTGTGTTCCCCTTAAATTCCCCAGGAAGTGCTGTTCCTCACCAGGGTCTTGGAAACCCTGGAGACTTCTGGTGATGGGGCTGTTTGTGTTCGTGAGACCCCTAGATACAGGTTCTAGAAGGTAGAGATGAATTTTCATAGGCCTGCATGACAGCTTCCAGGCCACTGCTTTCCCACCCTCCCTGAGAAAACTCTCCTCATTTGAGACTCAGGTCACTAGCATGCTCTCATCTGTGTGTCTGTCATCTGCCAGCCTCTATATAGGTCATCCCCTCATATTTAGTACCTATTTCGTAATGTGGCAGAACATCTTACTCTTCATCTTAAATTCTAAAATGCAATGGTGACTTAAACCACAACCTTAGAACCTCGCTAATTTGAATGGACCATCCTCCCCACTAAACAATTCCTTATAAGCCAGACCCTGGATTCTTCATCTCATAAAGCATTCTAACCTCCACTAATATATCATCTTTGGAACCCCACCCTTCTAGCTTTGTTGAAACAGTGCAACAATATAGTTTAGTAGAGAAAGATATCATTCAAATCCAGGTGGCATATGCAGATATCAAAATGGAAACAAATACTATAGTTAGCCCCCATAAAATGTTTTGTTTGGAAAGAAGGAAAAGCAGGGGATGGGGGCGGGGTAGGAAAAAAATAACGTGAGTGTTGATGGCCTTTCTTTCTGCAATAAATGTCTACCCCTTTGTATTGGGAAACAAATTTAATACTTGCTAGCAAATAAATTAGATGCAACTCATTTCTTTATCATTTCTGCTGTGTCTCCATAGACTTGCAAGAAGGGATAAAACTGAAATCTTCCTATGTCATGACTTCTTGGGTTGTTTGTGGTAAAGAACGCGCCTTGCGCCACAGGGCCAGTGACTGGTCTTCCCAGCCCCAGTCCCACGGACAATCCACCAAAGGAAACCGAAGGTCAAGTGCTCCATCCCATTAAAAATGTGTGTGCACTGTTCCAGACCGCTACACTTTCCTTTTGACATGACTAAAATAGGAGGCTGGGAAGCTTGCCTTATCTAGAGTTGAGTCCCAGATCTTGGCATTGTCCAAAGCAATCCAGGAATTCAAGTTACACTAATGTAATCTTCCTTCCTGAGCCAAAAAAAACTTTTGATGAATCTTCTACACTTACTTTGTAGGCCATACATTCTCCCCCAAATGTGAGTGTTGATGAACTGGAATCGACTAATTTCCGAGAATTTTCAGGGCCAGGGAATAGCCCAAACACTTCTGAATGTTGCTGACTTTTTGTTGAATGGCTAAGCCTCCCTCAGCTCTGTGTTGTCAGCAGAATTAACCAGTCTATATCATTTTTTATAGATTGTGAACAGGGAGGACCTCCAGCCTGACCCCCGCCGGGCCCCAGTAAATCTCGCAGCCCACAGTTAGAGACACTCTTCTAGGCTTTGTTTTCCTACCAGTCCATCATCTCCTCCCATGCACTTTGGAAACTAGCAGAACTTCTTTTCATCTGAGGTTCACAGGAGGACTTTTGTAAACATCTGCTGAAGATCCAAATAGGTTATGAAGCGGGATTCAGTTTGTCATGTGACCTCCAGCCGCCAGGAACATCTTACTATGTTCAAACAGGGTTGTTTCCTTGCTTGAAAGACTCTGCATTTCCTGCATGTGCCCAGTAGCATCTTCCTTTTCGCACACTAACCCTATGGGATTGCTTCCCCTAGATGACTCCTTTCTACTTAAAGTGCCAACACTGCACTTCTTCCTTTATTCCAGTTTGTAATGAAGTCTTTCAAGGTGGGAAGGAATTGACGCCATCGCAGGCCCTACCTCCATTTATTTGAAGATTACTTCATCTTTTTACCAGCTGGGTTTAGAGGCTCTTGAAACATTAACTTGGAAATCTCTTGAGATCGTATTTCTTAAAATGGTCTATTCCCAGGGTCCATACAACAGTGTTATTCTTATACTAAGACCAATACCTCATTCTATAGAATTGAGTGAGAAATAAATCCATGTTCCTTTTGCAGATAGGCTGAGACTTTAAAGATATTTTCTATACATAGCTGCCTACCTTCACCTCTCACCCCAGGCTGCCTGTTCTGTCTTCCCTTCAGGAGGTAGAGTTGGAGTACACCATTCAAAGTCTCTCGCACCAAAGATGAAGAAGACAATGAGGCAGAGAGGTCCTACCAATAACCATATGCTAGTGGGGGCCCCTTGGGCTTCAGCTCTTTTCCCCCACCCCTTCTCCTTTGTTTATAGAAAACAAAAACGAAGTGGGAAACATTAAAAAATATAAAGAAAATGACAATGGGAACTCATAAGCCACAGCCATGGCTAACTATTATTCATGTTTTGATGAATGTCATGTTTTATTATGAAAATTATACTTTATATAATGTGGATTAAAATTATATAAAATTTTGTATTGGCTTATTTTTATACATAATATAGCACAAGTGTTTTTTCAACATGAATAAAACTGTAATTAACATATTTAATAATCAACTAATGCATTATTAGCAAATACTTCACAATCATTATTCGTTTTGATTCTGAAATTGTCTCAGATTTGGGTTAAGGGAATTCCTCAAAAGCTTGCTTCTAAGTTCATCGAACATATCTCCATCACTATTGGTTTTTTTAGCCCTTATATTCTGGCTTTCCCACCAAAAATATTCCAGATTTGTTCTCAGAGTTATCCTGCCCTCAATCTGGGTTTGGTCATTTCTCCAATGAGCCTGGATTTCTTTTAGAGGGAAATATAATTAATTCTAATTTTTTGAAAGGCAAACTGCTTGTTTTAAAATTTCTTTGGTTTTTAGTGAAGTTAAATTTTTCTCTAAAATGTATTCCTTGCTTACATTTCTTCTTTCATTATTCTCTTTTTAATTTAATAATATTTTTAAATATTTTTATTGATTTAAGAGAGGGGAAGGGAGACAGAGAGAGATAGAAAGATCAATGTGAGAGAGAAACATCAATTGGTTGCCTCCCTATACGTACCCTAGCTGGGGATCAAACCCACAACCTGGGCATGTGCCCTGACCGAGAATGGAACCAGCAACTTCGCTCAAACAACTGAGCCACACTGGCTGGGCTGAATAACATTGTTTAGAATAGTTAGAATACACACTAAGAATGACATGTATTTTTTACATTTAGATTAAACCACCTGTTTCTAAAGGAGAAATAAGTTTGTAATTTTACTATTCTAAATGGTGGTTAAATCCTCCAAAACACTTTCCATAAAACTGTGAGAGACATGTTGCATAACTCAGCCGTGTTTCAGGACATCATCTCGATGGTCAAATTCAGATCCTCAGCCTGTGGGAGCTAAGTCCCTGTGTGGAGCTTCTTGCATTACAGAGGCCAGGGCACACCTGCCTACGGGGTAGGACTGTAAAATATTAGCTGGTGGGAACAGCAATGGCATTGGGAGAAAAGAATAAGTTTGAAGAGAACAGAATCAGTGACAGTGGAAGGATGCATCTCTGAAAGGGAAGGAACGGATTCTTTCAGAAGCAGTTGTGGGAAGAAAATGTCCTTTCTCCAGAAGTACCAGTTAGAAAGGAAATCAGAAAACAACAGTGGCCATTCATAATGAACTTGACTTTTATGGAGAACTACCAGGCGTTTGAAACATTCTATAAACACATATGGATGGGAGAGAGTATCCCTCTGCGGGCCTAGAAACATCTAAATTACATGGTCATCACTCTTAAAATGAAATTACAGCGAGAAAATTAAATAGCAGATTCTATTTTGGGGCATGTACACCAACCATAAACTCACATGTTGAAGTCTACATGTCATATCTGAGATGGATTTGCTGTCAGAAACACTTTCATCTCACCCACAAACATCAGTGACCTCTCAGGCTGCCCCCGCTTGCCCTGAGACACAGAAGTGACTAAGAAAACTACACCCACCTCAGCTGACCTGTCGTCTGGGCTCCCCACCACACTGGTCCTTCAATGGCTGCCGAAGCTGCAATCTCTTGACTTTCCATTTCCTGTGAAATCACAGAATATATTGTCCATTTAGGAGACTCTTAGCCAGAGACACAAGGGCCATCAAAACACTCTTCAAAGTTTTCAGAGAGGAAGGAAATTAATTGATTGTGTCCCTGTAGCTACCTTGCTTCTTTTTTCTTCCCATTGCTTTTCCTTCGATTAAATTCCATCGCTCACTGGAACCAGAGGGCCTATCTTCTCACCAAGTCATCATAGCCTCCTCTGTATTACATTTCCATGCGAGTGTCTCTTTAAAAAGAAAAAAAGTAAAAATAATTTTGTTTATTTTCTTAGGATGTAATTGTTTTAGAAAAGTTGGAAATGCAAAAAAATGTAAATAAGAAAATACAAGCTACCTATAATTCTAGCATCCAGAATTGACCACTGTTTACCTTTTAATGTGTATGCTTCCATTCACTTTCTCTCATTCATGTGTCTTCTCTATGTGTCTTTATGTGATTCTGTCTCTACCTCGCTGTCTGTAAGTATATACGTACAGAGAGAGACAGAGGCAGGGAGATAGTCCCTCCAAAGTGTGTGTGCTTGTGTGTGCATGTACACACGAGCAAGGAACAAACTTTTGATTTGTTAACCTACTGAGATTCCAGATTTATTGGTAATAACAGACAGAGATCATCCAAACCAATGCTGTTTTTCTAGCTGAGGTGGTTGACAAACAGATGTGCACAACTGGAGTGGATGGATGGAGGGTGAAGGAGAAAACGGGAGTGATTAAACAAGAGGGAACCAAGAACACACCTGTGATAAGTAGGCAACCAATTTCTGAGTGCTTCAGAGCCAAACGTATTCTAAATAGTTCACCAAGGATTGAGAAGCCACAGTCAGCCTGTCAATAGGTCATTTTGTTCCTATATTCTTTCTCAAGTATTTGTTCATGGCCTGAAAGGTGTGAGACCACAGGATAGGCACCAGCGATACATTAAGGATTAATGCGGTCCCTTCTTTCAGGATGCGGCTGATGATCAGGAGAAAGATAAGCTTCTTTATAACTGTCAGCAAAAAGAGCTCTTTCCAACAAAGAGCTCTGACGAGAAGGAAGAATTAAGGGAAGAACCTAATAGTCTCAGATCCCATTAAAGGCTATCAATTGTCTCTTCCTTTCCCTGATAAATTACTAAGGTTTACAATGAATTATCCTTAAACTTTTGCCATCTTTTTACTTCTAGCTTCTAAGAAAACTCTAAAATCTCTAAAACTGATCAAAGTTATCAGTGGTAGAGAAATAAAGTTAAGAGCCCAGATAAACCAGTGATTGGAAAATCCACACTCTTGTTTGACTTATCTGACTAGCTGTATTTAATTAGAGAAGATTCCTTAGAACTTTCAGAAAATTGGGGTTTTCATGTCAGAAGCCCCAGGCCTTACTGTGACTTGCCTCATCTGCTTCCCCGAGCTGCTGGGCCAGGCTTGTGCCTGTGGTGCAAAGGCAATGCGGACATTTGCTGAGGGAGCCCTGTCCAGTGCCAGGCAGGACTGAAGTCTTCTCTGCCCTGGGCTGTGCCAACAAGAGTCTCATATCAGGCCCACCTGCCTAACCAAGAGGAACTATGGCTACCATCTAATTTACCAACAGCGGGTAGTGATTTAACCATAAGCTCTTCACTCCACACTTCTGGGGAATGTCTCATCTCTTTTCTATATGATGGGAATTACCTTCCCGCATGAATTCGAGCATGTGGAACCAGAAACCTGCTTGTGCCCCTCCACGTGGGCCACATGAGATACATCCCTACCCTGTCATCACTCTGAGAGCCTGATCTGGACGTCACTTTTTGTAGTTTGAACTTCTTTGCCTTGGAATGTCACACCACACAGGAGAGCGGCCTAACAGTGTCTGGGTTACCTTATCATTCAACTTGTATCTGTATCAGAAAGTAAATGAAGAAAAGGTTCAGAAAAGAATTGTGTATATCCTTCAAATCAAGAAAACACCGAGATGCCGTCTGCTCAAAGGGAAAGTGATGTTTTAGCAAGAGGCCTGAAGTTCTGGTCATGTTAGATGGTATTGCCCTGGGGGTGGAGGCCAGGAACATTTGAATCTTCCCCTAATCTCCCAGTTCCTTCTTATAAAGTCCCTAACGGCATTATAAAAACAAGGGACAACAGCAAAATGGGAAGTTAAAGTACACGTTATTATTTGCTTGGTCAACGCCAAATAAACAAATACAGAACTTTCTGGCGACGTGTCTGAGGGACATGGCAGATTATCAGATCCCAACCCAGACCCCAAACTCTAAAATGACTATCTCATCTTTGAATCTTAACATCCTTGGGCTGCACCCATGGTGCAGGAAAAGCAAGTTATAAATAAAGAATCTACTGCATGGAAAAAGAAATAAAGTTAACCCGGAGACATTTCAGAGACAAACACAATCTTTTATGAAACCAAACAAAAGAAAAGTTCTCTACCATAAAACAACAGCTCTATCATAAAAAGTAATCTCCCATCTCTAGGCCGATAAGTATCCTGGACCTAACTCCTAAGTGATAGAGAAGGATCGTGGGTTCCAACATCCACCCTGAGGATAAGAAGAGAAGAAATCGGAGACCTCCGGCCTCTCACTGACCTGGCCATGTGACTGGAGGAGAAAGAAAATGTTGACACACTCTGCACTGCCCGCTGGTGAATATCGCCCAAACGGCAGGAGGCCGCCTGGCATGGTGAGTTTGGTAACCGTTCTCTTAAAAAGAAGTGGAAAAAGGGACAAGAGGGTGAAATGACAGGTTTGCCAAGCCCCTACACCTCGGGGATTGGTTGGGAAAGGAAAAAGAGGGGGCTGTTATTTATTTTAAAGGTGGGTGTTTTGTTGCCACAGTCACTACAATTACTATGCCCTAATGAGCCTCTTACACGTTGAGGGGCATTTTGTAGGAACTCCTGCAAGTATCACAAATCCCATGAGTTAGGTATTTCATCCTTACTCTGTCGATCAAGAAAATGTGCCTCAGAAAGGTTATTTTGACCAAGGTCTCATAGCTGTTAAATGTGACCTTGAGGTATCTGAATACAGAGTCCATCCTATTTTTTTAATGGGGTTATTATACTAGAACTGCACTATTAATTAGAACAGGTTTGGAAATCACTTGATTTTTTTCTTATTAGTCATTGCAATGTGGCCCATAGGGAAATATTAAAGAAGATAGACACTGAGTTATATTTTCTGTACACAAGAGAAACAAAGCTGGCATTGTTCGCCATGCCCTTTGCAGAACTCTCTCAAAGGTGTCTTGATACTGTCAAGAACAGAAGCTTCTTCACACTCAGAACTTCTACCTCCTTCCAAAGGAAACATTCTTTCTCCCACGTACACATAATCACCTTTATTCATATGCTTACTCACTGCAGAGGGCTAGGTACTAGGGTTAAAACAACTATTTAGTGGAAACAATGGCAGGAATATGTGCATATATACTGTATTAAATATATAATATACTCACTGCCCATTAAGGGAGATATGACTCTCCTCATTAACAGGTTCTATAGCATTGAGGAATTCCTGTTGTTTACATAACTGCATATGAATGTACCATCTAATATTCATATATACATACAGATAAGAGCATACACATATATCCACATTCACATAGCACTCACTATATGAATATTACTGTTGTTATAATTGAGAAACAGGTAGATATCTAGTTTCTGGGATGTAAGGAGCTGGAAGGAGTGTCACTCCCACCCTTACAACCAAAAAGCCAGAAAACTACAAGTTCACAATCCTTTTTGACCATATCAGAGAGTAGGGTGAGTAGAAAGAAGGGGTTGGGGAGAAGGCTATGCCTGAAGGCCTCTCTCCCCTTTCCATCACCCGCACAGTGGTTTCCCAAGTTAATCTCTCAGGTCACATCTGAGACTTTTTCTTTCCTTCTCAAACTCTGTCTCTTATTTCAAAACCCAGAATTTTAAACCTGCTGAGAAAACATCCCAGATCATCTTAGTTTGATTTTTCCTTTGAAAAAGAAATTAACCTTCTCTCAATAAATAAGCCACCATTAGAAATTCTGGGTAATTTTATATCATTCAAATTTTTTCAAAGAAAGGCAACTTTAAAGCACAGGTGAAATAATGAATAATGACAGGGCAAGATTTCGTGTGCGTGTTGTTCCTTTGTTTTTCCTTTTACCGATTATTCCCATCTTTATAAGATGGACAATCAGTTTTCTTATTCACCTTCAGCCACCATCCCTGTAAATCACAACCCAGCCACACAGAGTTACTCAGCCATTCTCCAACTAGGTCATGCCTTTGGTTGTCTGTTTCCTCTCTCTGGAATAACAGCCTCACTGGAAAACTCTACCCAACCTCCAACATGTATATTGTCATTTTCCCTAACTTCCTTAGGGATTTGAACTCAACCTGCCTTTCCCTTCTCAATGATGTACGTATACCAGCTTCCACTATCATAGAAGCTACTGGCCAGTTTTCACTGTGGTTGTTGACAATGCAGTCCTTCCTGATGACATCATGCCTCTGACGGTGTGGATGGTCACACGTTCCCTTGTATCTGGGCCCTGGCTGGCACCTCATAAATGTTTGAGAGCCACGTAGAGAGAAGGGACGTACACGTCACAGGAGAGCTCTTTCCAGCTCTTCACAGGCCTTGTGTGTAAGGACAGAACATATTCATTCTCTGCAACTTGCCAGTGACCCATTGTCTTTATAGGAGTGAGCTCTGGGACAAAGGCAGACACTACAGTTCAGTAAAATGAGTACTGAAGGCTCACTAAGGTGAGCTAATTTTTTATGGGCTGACATTCAGAGAGTTGTTTGGGAAAGAAACTGTTGAGGATAATGGCTAACCTCAAAAGCGTCCAACCTTTTGTTCACATGAACCAAACTCTAAGCTGCAATTCAAAAGCCAACACTCAAGCAAAGTCAAGGAAAGCACTCAGAAAAGCAAAGCACACACCTCATTTATTCACTTGGCCCCTCACCAAAATGCTCTATTGTTGCTTGTCATGTAACAGACATGCAGGAGGCCTCAGCTGATCCATCCTCCCAGTCCTGAAGGTGGGGAGGAGTCAATGGTGCCCATTCACTGGACACAGATTCATCTGGAATGGCTGGATAAGGCCTCATGCCTTCCCTGTTCTCTGTCTGGGTGGCTGCTACCTCTTGCCTCAAACATTGACATCTAAACAATCAGCAACTTCTACCAATAACACTTTAATAACCTCCTTCACATTCTCAATGTAGCATCTGAAACTCCATAAACAGGAGGGAACTAGTAGCAGTCTGAAGTTGTCATCATTGACAGCTTGTGATTTATCTTAACTCTCCCTCGCCATTTGGCCACGACTTTAAGTAAACACTTTCCGTCTTCCTCATGTTCTCGTTACTGCCACCTCCCACTAATAAGAGAGACTGCCAAGAAAAGCATCCAGACAGTTCATTTACCTCCCAAACTTGCCTGAAAGTAGCCGCCCCAGTTTAGACAAGGGGCGAAGCAACTACTGCACATTTTCAACAGATGGAACAATGCTTCCCAAATTATTTACATTAACATTATTTGTTTTCAGGATGTGTGGAACGAATGGGTAGCTGAATGAAGTATTATGACGCGAACTGAAGACACCAGCAGTTCAGGCAGCCCGTTGATGGTGAGAGATGGAGATGGGCCATTTTGCTTTCTAAGAAGCTGAGGAGCTTAAGGTAGTCTGTCCTCGCTAAGTTCTTGGTACCGCCTTGTCTGTCAGATTTGGTTCAAATTTATAGAGAGGTGCCTCACTTAAAGCATTGTGGCCAGAAGACCCCAAGACTGTCTCCTTCTCACCCATCAGCCAGGGGATAAGATGGGTCGAGCTAGTTGGCTGCAGTGCTATGTAGCTGGCCACTAGAAAGATAGGTCCCCTCTGAATTTCCTATGAGTATCACAAAGCCATCCCTAGGAGAAATTAAGACACCTTCACTCACTAAAATGATGGAGCCTTTTTGTGATTCAGCCTTCCTAAAATTTTTAATGGCCTGCCCACACACATCCAAAGTGGCATTAGATATCCTAGAGAGGACCGTCATGAGCACCATATGCCTAGCTGTAGTTCTTTCATACCTTTTCAACCAAACCAAGAGTAGAGCAGCATGGTCACTGGCAGATGGCTGGCCACAGACAGGAAAAGGGTGAGCACAGACCTGCTGTTTCTTCAAGTGCCCATTCCCTCAACACATACCCCGAGGCTGACATCATGGGCATTAGTGAGGATCGGAGGATGCCAGAGCGAGCCCTCTCAGTGCCAAAGTCAATCTTGTGGCAGGAGATTCCAAATTCTGTTTGCGAACTCACATGAACATTTCTCATGTGGAATGTCTTAAATCATCATGTATTTATTAAGTGTTTATTGCGTGCATTCAATACCCAAGGCTCTGTGTCAATCTGGTTCCATGGGGGATCCTTGAAATGCAGTCCCCTCCGCAGTGGAGAGGTAAAGTGCCATCAGAATGCTAAGTGGTAGACCTACAGGGGATCTCTCAACTGTCCTGTGGCCCAACTGCCCAGGTACCCTACTCGCCTTGTCCTTGGTGCTCATCAGAGGACAGCAGAAGGTGCAGTGGTCAGGGCTGAGGTTGCTTTATTCTCACATCTGCCACTGCAGAGAGATGAGACCCCAGGCTGTGCAAGCCCAGTCAGGGAGCCTACAGAACAACGGGGAGAGTGCAAAGAAGCTCCAAGCACTGTCCTCGGATTTGTCATTAGAACATATAGGGTTTCTGGTTCTTCTCCCTCCCTCTTTCCTCTATTCTTCCCTCCCTCTCTTTCTGTCTTTCTCCTTCTCTTTAAGGAGTCATCACAAATATCTCATTCTGTCCTAGCCTCCTGTTAAATCCGAGTTTCTCATTCACAGCTGAGTTGCTTTCTCTTAAATGGCACCCCCTTTGCACAGAGCAGTGATGGGTTAGCCCGAGTGAAGAATTATCGCATCCTTATCTAAGCAGCCTGGCAGGCCTCACTGCATGGGCTGTAGGGACCCAGAGTGGACCAATGACCAAATGTGGGACTTCAGCTCCTATTTTGGGAGTCTATATAGTTTGGGAGAAAAAAAAAACACCTAAAGTGGCATGTTGCCCTTATCACTTTGACACATTTATAAAAATATGTAGAATTTTGATATAACGAAAGGATGATATAAAGTTTCTATATTTATAAAGGGATTAATGCTTGAAGTAGCAAAACCTTGCCGCACACTCTCCCAACAATTCCCCCCCCCAACCCCCCAACCACGGAAGTCTCAGGCCACCAGGACCAGACCACAGTCCCCACCTCTCTACTTCC
>NW_005367354.1:6534913-6647436 GCF_000412655.1 Myotis brandtii | reverse complement strand
CCCCCTACCCCCACCCCTTGTCCTGGGCCCTCTGCAAACTCCTGGTCGGAGAGAGCCTTGTGCCCCAGGAAAGTGTGTGGCCTGGGCTAACTCTCCCCTCCCTCCCTGACCTCAGTGCTGGTCCTGCTCAGTGTCCTAAGCCCCTGAGTCCATAGAGGAGGCCCCTTGCACATAAGAATTTTTTAAATCCCTAAGGATTTCTGCTCTCTGACCAACCAAATTGTACAACAAAGTCATGTTTTTATGCTCCAGGGAACACAAACCCAGATGCATGAGCCTACAGCACACATGGTGTTAACACGGACATACACCTAGATGCCCAGAATGCACACTCAGACACGGGAGCCACACAGAAGGCCGGGTGGGGGGACAGATGCCTCCTGGGCTGTAACACACTGCACCACACCATCCTCACTGACATCACTGCTGTCGCTCAGAGCTCCTGGCTCTGCCCTTTGGGCTTAATTCCTTCGGGCTGCAACCCAGCGGGGCCGGGCCTGGCCTGGCCTGGCTGGGGTGAGCTGTGCTGGACAAGGCGGGGCAGGGCAGGGCCAGCCAGGGCAAAACCGCAGATGGCTCCAGGTGTCAGTCTCCGCCTGAGCGGGGCTCCGGAGTCCAGGGTGACTCAGGCCCTGCCGGACTCGGATTACTGCAGCTTCAACCGCCCTGAAATGGCCTTGCACCCCCCCCCCATGCCCCACACCAGCCTTCCCCGACTCCCCACCCGCCAGATGTGTGGTATTCATTTCAGCCTCAGCCCAAACATACTGTCTGCCCCAGAAGGAGCAGGAATCTACGCTGCCCTCGGGGCTTCAGAGAAGGGGCTGGGTGTTCCTGCCTGAGCCCGAGGCTCCAGGGAGATGCACCAAGGTTCTTTCAGGCCTGACCCTGCAAGCTGGGCTCCATCTGCTGAGCTCCACGGAGCTCCGGAAGCCAGGGCTGCTCACTCCTGAGTGGGTGCTCAGGGCACAGTTTGGGGAGACGGTGGGTTCCTCCAGCACCCTTTGTCCCTCAGCAAACAGATCGGCTCTGACTTCATAAATCTGGTAACACCCTCCGACATCCACATTTTGGCCCAAATTCATTGATGGTGTGAGACATTTTCATGGGGGTCCATATGAAACATCCTTATCGGCTACTTGCTGGGTGGCCAACACTGTGCTAGGCCTTGTTCCTGGGAACTAAAGGTCAGTTGGGGCATCTATAAGTCACACTACTAAAGCATGGGGAAAAAAAGCAAACAAACAACAAAAAACAACTCCTATCTTCATCTCCAGCTCTACATGTGACTTCGGAAAGTTACCCCAAGGCTCGCTGAGCTTTTTTTCTCTCAGCTATAAAACAAGAAAGTCTATTCACAGGTTCTTTGAGAATTGTATAAGATTCCGTATACCATAACAATATTAATGACAAAAATAATCATTGTTACTCATCGAGTGCTTCATTACCCACAGCAACTGGATCAAACTTTAATCTCATTTAGTCCTTACAATGCTCTTCATTTTATCCTGTTTTACTGTAGCTAAATTAAAAAATCTGCCAATAAAGTGTGGGAAGATAAAGACAGAACCCCTGTGGGGATATTTAAATTTTAACAAGGGCTCTTAAACATAAAAATGTTTATAAATCCCAAGGTATGAATCTCAAATGGTGGAATTTTTCACAATGTGGCAGGAAGCAGGAAGATAATTTTTGATAAGAGATCTCGCTAGTTCCCATTATTTGTAACACAAAAACTTTTCCCTAACATTTTTCTTTAACTTTGTCCAGGGTCAAAGGATTAGGCAATGTGGAGGTTAATCTTACATGTGTGACTTATGAACTTTATAACCACTATTACTCTGCTAATATCACCATGCCTGTCACTCACCATCACCAACAACTCTATCACCAACACCTCTACATTTACCACCATCTCCACCACTACCACCATCACCTACACCATCACCAACACCTCTACCACTATCATCAACAACAACTCTACCACCAACCACCTCTACACTTACCACCACCTCCACCACTACCACCATCACCTGCACCAACACCACCTACTACCCTAATGCCTACAGCTCCTGCTCTACCACCCCCACCCCATCCCCACTATTAACTCCATCACCAATAACACCACTTACACCAACAGCCCATTAGCACCATCTCCAACAACAACTCAACAACAACCACTACAGCTATGACCACAGCAGCATGTACAGTGAGCAAGGCCCCTGACACTCATAGTCCCTAAGCTTTACTAGAACCCTATACAGAAGACATTTTATCTTGTTTTGTTTATGGGGAGCCAACATCTCAGAAAAGTCTCACGACTTCTAACTAGTGGAGCAAGGATTTCACACCAACAGTAGTTGAGTGGGAAAAGAGTAATCTTTTCACTTTTGGCATCTTCCCTTCTCCCATGCATTTGTCTTTATTCTGAAAGGCCAGACCCTATTTGTCTTCTCTGGAATATAAAATGGATTTCCCACCCTAACTGGTTTGGCTCAGTGGATAGAGCGTCGGCCTGCGGACTCAAGGGTCCCAGGTTCGATTCTGATCAAGGGCATGTACCTTGGTTGCGGGCATGTACCTTGGTTGTGGGCATATCCCCAGTAGGGGGTGTGCAGGAGGCAGCTGATCGATGTTTCTCTCTCATCGATGTTTCTAACTCTCTATCCCTCTCCATCCCTCTCTGTAAAAAATTAATAAAATATATATTTTTTAAAAATTATTAAAATGGATTTCCCCTTTCAGCCTCTGTTGACTGCATGTACAATGAAGTACTCTTGCCTGGGAGTGATTGTCTTAGTTTACTAAAGTGACAACAGAGTTAGAGTCACTACAGAAAGATAGAGAAGGGAAGCTTGAAAGAAGGGTTAGTAAGTATTTAAGAATCACATGTGAAACTTACAGTGTCACAATACATGGGTCCTGAGTATTATCTAAAGGCAGCAAAGCCTTTGCAGTCGGTGGGGAAAGTCCAGCCAGGTGGGGGAGGAAGAGGGATGGGCAGTGGGGCCATCTTCCTGTCAAGATGGGGGTGTCGAGATGCTGTCACATCGGAAATGAGGGCAGCCTGAGACTGGGATTAGCACCCAAAGGGAGGATTGAAAGGATACTTTGAAGTCTAAATAGCATTTCTGAAGAATGCTGGGCAAGAATTCCAGACTTTTATAGAGGGATATGGAGATTGGCTATGTTTTACTTTTGAACACTATTTATTTGCAGCTTTATAGTACTTTCTGTCATAAATATGAACTGAAATGGATATTAAATTGCGAAAACAACACAGTTCATGCCTATTTTTCACACACACACAAAAGACTTTTAGCATAAACTGCCTTGATGAGAATGGAGTTTGGATAATGCCATTACCCCGTTTTACACTGGAACTAGTGCCTCCTCGGCCCCACTAGAGAGAAAATTTATTTATTCCCTGTTGACATTTGCACTTGAGAACTCATCTGGCCCCTTGATCAGTAGAACTAGGAATCCTGAACTGTGTTTCTGTAATATAAGGAGAAGGTACCAAAAAGATACAGGTGACAACGCTGAGGGTTTTGTGCTTGAAAGGTTAGCATCTCTACCTTGCTTGCTCAGCATCTCATTTTCTAAACCAAGCGTGACCAGACTCTGTCCCTCTGAAGACTAAGCCAGTGATGGCGAACCTTTTGAGCTCAGCGTGTCAGCATTTTGAAAAACCCTAACTTAACTCTGGTGCTGTGTCACATATAGAAATTTTTGCAAATATAGATATTTGCAACCATAGTAAAACAAAGACTTATATTTTTGATATTTATTTATATATTTAAATGCCATTTAACAAAGAAAAATCAACCAAAAAAATGAGTTCGCGTGTCACCTCTGACACGCGTGTCACAGGTTCGCCATCACTGATCTAAGCCATAGATTCTCACTTTTGTTTTGTCTTTTTTTTGCAAGTGCCCTGCAAACACAATGCCAAGAAGATGACGTGCAGCAAATGCAGATCACTGCATGCAGTTCTTACATGATCGTCCACGGAAAGGGGCTCATGATCTCATTCTCCTACCCAGGAGGACTGGCAGAGGAATCCTGATTAGCCACCTCATCTGATCCACTAAGATAAACTCTGGGAATGATGAGATTTACACACATTTGAAACTCTTCCAAGCATTTTGTTCTTCCTTATATTTATTCAAGTAAATAAATAGATAGCCTCATCAGAGAGTTTATAGATGTCCTCGGACCTGCCATACAAATGTGTCCTACAAGAGCTTCCATATGAGTATATTTAACATTCAACTTGTAAATATATAGATCGGTCTCACAAACTAATCCCCGTGAAACAGTCCTCAGGGCACTCATAGCTGCTAAGATTGATGGTTTAGAAACCACATTCTGTTGGGGAACAAGATAAACTGTCTGTGTGAGTCCTGGGGACGCCACAAAGCCCAAGAGGAAGCCTCCTGGCTGGGCAAGGGCCCCTGTGAAGGGAGGAGGCTGGCGCTTCCCCCAAGGAGCTTGAGGCTCCCACTGCAGCCTGAGCTACACAGTCAGCACTTGTGGCTGGATTGGCTGCCTCTAATCCCTCTGGGGAATAATCTGAAGGTTGCATTCATAGTATTAATGATTAGTAACTCCAGTGCCCACAGTTGGCATTAAAAACGCCATAGTGATAATTACCTTTGGTCTTAAAGAATAAGTAGCCCAGGATGCCTGTGCCCCCTCTAGAAGAGGCCTTCTCTCCCCTGCAGAGTAAACTGGCATCTTTCTTTGGCTCATTTTGGAGAAATGGTTTCCAAGCCAGCATGAGCAGCCTCCGGAGTATTTTCTGAGCCAGCTTCTGGTGGGGTATTGGGCTTCGGTGTATTCTGAAGAGAGCAGTTGGCATACTCAAAGAATGAGTATATTTGTAAACCGTAATCACATAAATGCGAAGGAAAACACAGTGTCTGCCAGCAATGTCTCCATCCTGTGTGTGGACTAGACGAGGGAATGGTGGCATAGACTAGCACTGTGGGTGTCAGCGCTGGAGGGGACTTCAGCATCACAAGGGCCAAGTCCACAGTAAGCCACTTTGCCAAGGCCACTCAACTGTTAAGTGGTAGATCTTGGAATAGGGACCTGGGCTACTAGCTCCCGTCCAGGGCCCATTATTGTACCAGTCCCTTGGTTCCCTCGTTTATAAAAGAGGAGCAGCAATATTTATCAGGCAGAATACATGTAATGACTAAATGGTTAACCTCTGGGTAAGTGCCTCACACAGAGATTGGCCCCCAATAAATATGTAATAGGTTATTTTATTACCAGGTTATTATTTCTTGATGCCTACATCTCTAATGACTATACCCTTCTCACCATGTTTAGTGCATATGCTACATGTACCCCCAAACCTGTGTAACCGGGTGTGATGCTGAGGGTCATGCAGGCTAGGTATGAGTTTCCTGCCACAGAACTCATCTCAGGGTGATACAAGAGATGAATTAACCCATATAGAAAATGGTGTCTTTATGAAATAAAAGACTTTATATAAATTTGTTGACTTCTGCAGTATAGAAGCACCAAGGACAACCCAGGCAGGGAAGCCTAGAGCCTTTTTACTTAAGGTTTCCTAGAGCCTGTCTTCACAGATCAACACTCATAAATTCTTACTTTCCTTGGGAGCACACTGTTGTCCATTGTTTCTTTAGTTAAAAGAAAAATAACTTCCAAACTCAGGAATTTTATTTTAGTACCCAGCAAACCATCTATCCTAGTTATCAATCAAACCACCTTTATACACCTAAAGAAATGTACCCACATCTTTACTGTGCATATTTAGTTCTTCAGATATTGCCTAATGTTTATAATTACAACTGTGAGAAAGAGGCCTATGCCTGTGACAATTCTGTGTTCTGTGTCCTCATAAGAGTCTACAGGTAAATTAAGTAACAACACTCTAATGATGTTATATATAAAGGCGTTTATCTTGAGCCTAGTTTCCTTTGACCTGGGTTTTAGGCTTGGGTACATTATTGCCATTAAAATTTAGTATTTTGCTCCAAAAGAGAGCCTCTCTGCTGGTAACAGGGCATCCCTTGACATAAATCAGCCAAAGACGACTATCATAGAATCCACGTCACACATAAATTACACCCAAACCACACGTCACACTATTTCATATAATGAGAATTTAAATTTCATTTATCAGAAAGTAACAAAAACATTGAACATCAAACTCCAAACCCCAATTCCCAATGGCCTTTGCAAAGAGCTCTGTAGTGAACCCACCCTGGTGTCTGGCTGGGCTACGGGCAGCCATGCTCGCTAAGTTGTGTTAAATAAAAGCTACTGGTGAGAGAAGTGCAGGCGGAATAGGGAGGGGCTGCAAACTGGAAATCCATGATACAAGGAAATATCGTATCGAAAAGGAGAAATCTCATTCCTCTGAAGGAAAACCACTGAAAGAAACATTGTTCAGAAACTCTTTTCTGTGCTCAGTGAAGTGAAGAGGGCATGGCTTCTGAAATGGCATGCTGGTCTGATGGCAAGGGTCTCACATGACAAGACAGATGGCGAAGGGAAGAGGTGGCCTGATGGTTTGTTATTTTAATGCGATGACTAAATTAAAAACAACAACACATTCATTAATGACGTGAAAGACAACTATAAAGCAGCACCTGGAAGAAAAGAGGAAGGGATGGAATAATAAGAATGATGACAGCTGTGGGGAAACCAGGCTAAACAATGTATGAATTCAAATTCAGAAAAGCAATGATTGAGCATCTACCATGTGCCGGTCATTCTGCTAGGTTTTCTACTATTGCTTAAGAACTCAAAAGTTGACAGAACTTAGGATTAGAAAATACTGGAAATACAGACAGCAAGGATCCCTTTAAGAATGTGCCCATCATGCTATTTTTCTGTTGCACTATTATTGAAGGTAAATGATTTATTAACACAGCACAGGGTGGACTCCTTACGCACTTGATCATGAGTAATTCTCAGAACAACCCTGCGAGATGGGTATTATTTGCCCTGTTTTATAAATGAGAAAACAGGCTTACAGAAAGTAAGAAGAAAACACAGCCAATGGGCAGTGTGTTGGCTCCGGCTGCAGGAACAAATGACCAGGGACTGGGTGGCTTAAACAAAGTTTTATTTCTCACAGTCAAGGATCCAGGTGCTGGCAGAGCCCTTGTCTGATGAGGACCCACTTCCTGGTTTACAGAGGGTTGTCTTGTCTTCTCCTGGTGTCCTCCCAGGGCCGAGAGGAGAGGAGGAGAGAGGGAGAGGGGGAGAGGGAGAGAGAGAGAGAAAGGAAGCAAGCTCTCACCTGTCTCTTGTTATAAAGGCGCTGGTCCCATTCTTGAGGCTGCAGCACCCTGACTTAATTACCTCCCTCTCCAAGTGCACTGCATTAGGGATTAGGCTTCACCAAATGAATTTGGGGGAGACAAATGTTCAGTAGGTAGCAGACAGAAACCATAATCAAATGTATAACAAAAAGAAACTCGCCTTATTTGAAAAGGACCTAAGACAACAGAGCATGAGGTATTAATAAGAAAAATTTGTGAAAAGAAATCCCTGCCTAGACATATTCTTTATTCAAGACAAGGAAAGTATTCTATAAGCACTGCATAAAGGTAATTAAACAAAGGAAATTCTATTGCCTTCCAAAGAATGCAAATTAGCCTTTTGTAAAGCAGACAGGAAATAATGTAAAGGGCTCTGAAGAGGGGGAGGGGCAACAGTGTGAGCGCCCAAATCTGTACCCACTCGGATTTTTGTTCCTATGCAGTGGAAAATAAATAGAATTTATCATACTCAAAGGATCTGAAAAGTGATTTACAGATATTAACTGTGTAAATCACAACTCCTTGAGGAAGAAACTAGCATTACCTCCACTTTACGGATGGGGAAAGTGAGGCACACAGAAGGCAATGACTTATTGCGCTCTCACTGCCTTAAACAGTGGAACCAGGGTTTCAGCCAGGCAATCCAATCCGATTCCTCAGTCTGCCCTTCAGCAACACCTGAGAGAAACTAACTGACAAAACAGATGGAATAACTCACACCCAAAATCTCTGCACAACGAAGAGGCCAGAAAGAGACTTTTAAAGAAGGATGTTTAGAATTCTAGAAAAGATAAATCAAGAAGAATGCCTGAGAGAAATAATGGATGTTTGGAGAGAGGGATGAGGAAATAGGCAATATTGAAAGGGAATCAATATACATTCTAAATTTGAAAATTATACTCAGTCACTAATTTTTTAAAAAAATCTCCATTGATAGGTGTGGTGGTATACTAGGAAAAAAACTGAATTTGACACTGCATTTGTGTGTTTTTCTTTATTATATAAGGTTAATAAACGTCCTTATTGAGGTCAAGCTTACACAAACTGCATTTGAATTTGAATCTAGATCTGAAAAATCTCCCAATATGAATCTCCAAAAAGATGGAGAGAGGAAAAGAGATTGGATAATATAAAGCAAATGCCCATATACATCTAATGGCTATTCAAGAAATAGAGAAAAAATACGATGAAGCCAAAAGGTTGAGATCTAATTCTGACATTTATGCTTTCATTGTTGTTTAGCTTTTGCACTCAATTTCCTTTACAGTTTCTGCTTTAATCCAAAAGATTTTTTCAACCGACTTTTACACATATGGGATTTTGAAAGTCATCTATTTATTATGGCTTGCCTTTTGATTGATAATTTTACTTCAGTTTGTTACTTGTTATTCATGGTAAAAGAATCTTTTGTTGTTCTGATCTCTGTTTTCCCTGATTTCAGGAAAGAACTAAGTCCTCAGAATAAAAAGCATCCTGGATTCTAACGTGGTTAAAAAAAAACAAATCTAAATTGCACAATGCCAAAGATTTAAAAAAGAAAATACAACTTAATCCCTTCCCCAGCCCCCTAACCCCCCTCTCCTTACAGTTGGGGGGATTGAGCAAAAAAGAAAAAAAAACAGGAAAAAAAAAACACTCATGGACAACAGTGTGCTGATTGCAGGAGGGGAGGAGGGAAGAGGTGGAGGAGAGCTAGGGGGGTGGTGAACACAGAACACAGTGTACAGATGATGTGTTGGTTAATTGTATACCTGCAATCTATATAATTTTGTTAACCAGTGTCACCCCAATAAATTCAATAAAAAATATTTTTAAAAAATTAAAGGAATGGAAAAAGAGATTACTTACAAATGAATGACAATCAAATTAACAGCAGACCATATCAGCATCAATGGCTGTCCAAGAACAATTCAAAAATTACCTCAAAGTGCTGAGGGACTATAACTCAACCTAGAATTCAAAACCAGCTAAACCGTCATTCAAGATTGACGGCAAAATAAAGACATTTTCAGGGTATTGCGCATGGACCATGGCTGAGAGACACCTACTATAGTTTATATTTTAGCAAAAAGCAAAATGAGCCCATGATGAAGCAATGAGATGCTAGAAGCAAAGGTGAGAAAAAGATTAGAAAGTCTCTCAAAACAACACAGCCAGAATTACATGAATGATCTGTGAGTAGCATTGGATGCCTTTATCATCTAAAATAAATAAAATTAAGAATTTAAAAACCATGAACACTGTACAACTAAGAACAGTAGGATGAATAAAGTTAACTGTAAAAATATTGCAAATTAGAAACAAAAAAGAATTAATGATACAAAACAATGGTTCTTTGGAAATAACCAATAAATTGGATAAACTTTTACAAAGTTAGGCAAACCTGACAAAACTAGAACTAAAATGAGAGAACAAAAGACCTCGTTACAAAGCATATTAAAAATATATATAGTGTCCCCAAAAATGTATACACACACTTTGAATTATTATAAAGGCAGTTTTTATTAAAATACATTTTCAAAATTGAGCTATCAGCTATTTATATTTAATATATATGAAGTCCTAATGTAATCAACTAACTCCATTATTCATTAACACAATAAACTCAATTTGGAAGAGAAAGCCTAAATAGAAAGTAAACAATAAAAAAAGTTAAACTACCCTAAAACCCACAAGTAAACAATAACAACAAACTCTACACTTAAATGGTTTTACCAGAAAAGTATTTCACATATTTATAAAGAATGATTATTTCTCCAGCTACTACATAAGCAATGACAACAACACACACCCGGGCTTTATTCTAAAATAATATTTTCTCTCCATCATATTCTATATACTAGAAAGAGACCTTGAGATCCTCCCGCTCTGGGGAAATGTCTGTATCTGCAGAGTAATAGAGCCCTGCCCAGGACCTGGCTGCAGGACACCTCTCCTTTTCCAAACAGATTTTCCCGGCTCCAGCTTCAACTCTGGTTTGTCCATGAAAGGTCTTTTCCTGGTGTGATCCCATTCCTCCAGCTGCTCCCTTGTTCCCCCCTATTCCCCAGATCCTCTGCCTTACACACACCTTTGCTGCAATTACAGAAAAGCATAAGGAGGCAAAATAACTCCAACAACTCACTTGAGGATTCAGAGGAAGAAGGATATTCATCTGTTGATACCGAATAGGTAGAGTTTGAAGAGAACTTTTTAAAAATGAATACAATGTCATTCAGACACCAATAAAAGGCTTTCTGGAACTGAAAAAAAGATGTAGAATTTAAAATTTTTATAAGATAAACTGAAAAGGGTGCTGGCATAGCTGAGTACACATTTAGATCTGAAAGAACCAGGGCAAGAATGAATTCACAATACAGAGCAAACACAGGAGACTGAAGTCCCTAACTCAGTGTGCCAGTCCTCCTATTTTATTGCTGCTTGTAAAAGTGAAGCAACTGTGACTAAAATGCACAATCCCATGTGATTCTCAAAGGATGTTCAACCCTAGTAAAATTCTTGAGGTACACCCCAGCTTCAGATGCTTAGTGAGGTATTCACAAATAAAATGCTTTAGTCAAATATTTTTAAATCCCTTTATGTGATATAAAGGAACCAAAAATGAACATTCAAGTTGAGTTAGTAGTTTGTTGGTGTTACTTTGTTTGCAGGAATGTGTGTGTGTGTGTGTGTGTGTGTGTGTGTGTGTGAGAGAGAGAGAGAGAGAGAGAGAGAGAGAGAGAGAGAGAGAGTTTTCCTTATTCTGGATTCCTCCTATTCCAGAGAAATGACTTCTTCCCTAAAGACTATTTTTGCACAAACTGGACTTTCTGCCACTGCTGTTGTTTATCATACAAAGGACATGCTTAGATATTTTATGCAATTGGATTTTAAGGTTAAATTTCCTATCAAATACAAGCTTACTCAGGAGTAAACAGCTCCATGCTGTAAGCAGGGTTAAAACACTGTTTACAAAAGCTCTGGCTAGCAGAGATGTGGAAGGTTGGAGGTGAGTCTAAAGAGATCATCTAGGCCCAGCTGGTATTGCTCAGTGGTTGAGCACTGACCCATGAACCAAGAGGTCACCAGTTCAATTCCTGGTCAGGGCATATGCTAGGTTGAAGGTTTAATCCCCAGTAGGTGACATGTAGGAGGCAACCCACTGATGTCTCTCTCTCATCAATTTATCTATCCTTCTCCCATCCTCTGTCTCTAAAATCAATTTAAAATACTTTAAAGATAATCTAGGAATGCTGGGGCAAATCCCATTGAGAAGGTTATGATGGACCATGGCTTCCGGAGTTGGGACAGAAGAGGCAACCCTGACATTGAGAGTCATCGTTTTGCTTCATCAAAGTGCATCCCACCTCTCTCTCTGGAAAGGCTGTGAAACTGCTGGGCAGAGGCACATGAAGTCTATGAGATGAAAGCAGAGAAACCAAAACAGAAAACCAAGTCCAACCAAAGAAGAAGATATAAGTGAGGGAACCAAGATTCAATATCATTTGACTCTAAGATGTCTGCCAACCCAAGTGAAAAGTGAAACATGGTGAATGATGTGGTTCTTATTACCAGAAAAGAGGTGGACCTACATTTGTTCTTGGTGCTTAATTATAAACTATAGTATTTCTCAAATGAGTCCTTATAATGGGGGCAATGAACAAGTGTGTCCATCTTCAGAAATAAATTATTTAAAGTAGTACTTCTGAGGGCCGTCTTCATCAGAGCTTTGTAGAGTCTTTCTCGGGTTTTTAAAGAAAATTGAATGTACAGTAGCTTCTTTCCCTCCTGGTTTGTAAATCAGGCTGTCATTGGTTGAATTGTGCTGCCCCTCCTACCCCCTGAATTCATATATTGAAGTGCTAATCCTCAGGATCTCATAATGTGACATTATTTGGAGACAGGGTTTTTACAGAGTTGATTAACTTTGTAATTTTAACTTGATTAAGTTAAAATAAGGCCATTAATGTGGACCTTAACCCAACAGATGGTGTCCTTATGAGAAGGAGAAATTTGGACATAGACACACACAGGGAGAACGCGTGTGAAAACAGAACCAGAGACAAGGTTGATGCTTCTATGAGCCAACGAATGTCAAAGACTGTCAGCAAACACCACCAGTTAGGTGAGAGGCAAGGAACACATTCTCCCTGTTGTCCCTCAGAAGGAACCAAGCCTGCAGACACTGTGGTCTCAGACTTTTAGCACCCAGACCTGTTAAATGATAAATCTCTATGGTTTAAGCCACTGAGGTTGTGGTACTTCATTGAGACAGCCGGGGAAACCAATGCATGTGCCATTATATGTTGTTAGGCCAAGGGATCCTCCAACTCAGCTTTGCCCATCAGTGAACAGGGCCTGAACAGAAGATTCTAGTGATTCCATTAAAAACAAAATAATTAGAAGAACACAGTTAGGACAATTCCAAAACAGTCCAAGATTGGTAGCATTCTCCCAAGTACCCTACTTCTCCAGCCGTGATGTGGTCACACTAGACCGGCATCGACCATAAAAAGTTCTCATTTCTACAATAAAAACTTCACATGTTTTCTTTGGTCTTGTCCTACTTTATATTGGTTCCCCTTTATGACAAGAGTCCAGAGACCAGAAAGAACTGGCCCAGGACCAAATATAAATATACCCTGAGATCTCTGTCACTTAACCGGACCCCTAATTAGAAGCAGGGAAACCCTGCACTCAAGCTTGTGTGAGTACAGGTAATGCTGCCACATGGTCCCAGCAACTCCTTTTATGACTTGGCTGAATTTTGCCGAGTATTTGCTTGGTGTCACATTTATGAGCTTACTTAAGAATCTTTTGTGCAAACTTTCTGAAGGCTTACTTTATGGACTTGCTCCAGAACTAGATTCCTGGGGCCCATTGCGCAGTATTTTAACGAGGCCAAAAGGTAAGGCTTGCCTTCTGGTTATTTTCTCCTCTCTTCTTTCCGGCCCCTCCTCCTCCTGCTGTGATGTCCCCTTTCCTCCAGGGGTTCCTGCTCTTCTAACAAACAAGTCACGTCTTACCTGTAGGTAAAACTCTTGAGAACCTGCCATTGTCCTGCACTCCCCCGGGTGTGGACCTGCTCTCCATAGGAAGGTGTATAGTTTTAGGACACACCTCTGAATGCTTCTGTGCTTGACTGTGTGCGTGTGTGTGTTCTTGAGGGAGAATGACTTCACTGAGCACTATTTATAGAATCCTAATATCTAAGCACTGCAAACAACCTTCTAAAGCATCTGATCCAACTTCTATCCCAATGAAAACTTGCTCTAAAGTCCTTGTTAGCCAGTCACGTGGTTCTGGTTGACCTCTTCCACTATTAAAGTGATCTCTGGCATTCAGCCAGCCCATAAAGTTGCACAGGGTTCTCCCTGGAGGAAGTCCTTTCACCTCTCAAGATGAGTCTTCTTTCTGGGCTCCCTGGCACTGTATCTCCTCACCTGGACACTCGTACTCACATAGGCACACCCTCACAGGGACGCGGAAGCAAAGGCCAACAAACTCTACAAACTCTCGGCAATCAGATAGAAAACACTCCTGATTCTCTTCTCACAGGTCAATGGTCATCTTGGGGAAAGTACCCTGAAACATCTCTATCATTTGGGGCAGAATTCTATCTCCTCCTTTACTCTCCAGATTATGAAATCCTCTCTCGCTGACTTCCCACAAGGGTGGCATAGGGCTGGGTTGGGCTGGGCAGCTTCTCCCAAGTCATATGGCTGTGAACAACAGAGACAGAGGAAACAAAAGTCTGTCATCTCATGAGGCAGAATATAAACATAACATGTGGACCCCAGAGGTTCTAGAGATGGTGTCCACTTGTGAGGCTTTGGAAGACAGAGTGAGGACAGCAGGAATGCAGGCAGGCCACACAGGAAGAGGGACTTGGCCCCCATGGCAGCCCCAGCATGGGGACATGTGCCCTCAGAGATTGGCATTTTGGTGTATCAGGGACAGTTCTGCTTCCTCGTGTGATTTACTGACTATAAAATTATGTTCTGTTTTCTATTATTTAAACTTAAGTTCCTAGAATATTCTGAAAAAGTTCCTGGTAAGAGATGTCTCTTGCTTAAACGTGTCAGATGTGGCAAAGAATAGCTGGGGGAGGCGCTGGTGATGGGGCTATGACGACAAAGGTGGTGCTTTGTGCTACCAGCTCCAGAGGACTTGTGGCCCTCCCCCCACTCCCCGAGGATAGGTGGCATGGGTTTTGGCCTGGAGTCTGAGAAGGCTCTGCTGCACACTGGCTGTCCACCGAAAACTCATTGTTTTACACAATCCCATTATTTCGAAAAGTGTTTCACTGTATCCCTACACTTTTAAAGAACCATTTTATGTGCACAACTCCAAAGAAATCCATATCAAGGGGTCCTAAGCTTTCTGATACAAGATAGCATTGAGAAGTTAAGTGCTTTCTCCCACAAAGGTAGTTAATAGTAGCAAGAAGATTTTGCCCCATCTCTTATTCTTCCTGTTGCTTATATGGGTAATTGAGGGAGGTAGTTTAACCTCCTGAATTGTCCCATTTACCCCCCTTGCTCACGTCACCTGGCTGTGACCAAGAAGACACATCGGGAGGAGTGACCTGCTGTCTCTCACCTGAGGTGCTTTAGTGTTTAGCTCCCCCAGCTCCACTCTAGGCCTTTTGAAAGATTCGGGTTCCATTCATTGAATAATTTGATTAGGATATGTTTTACCCAGACTTTAAATGTTAGAGAACAAAATAAAATAAACTTTAGGCGTTAGAAAACAGCATCAAGCAAACGTATACTCTGGGGTAAAGGCAGTGTCCAGAAGGTGAGTTGAGTCCTGCTTGTTCTATTTATATGTGTAAGCTACTTAACCGCACAGGTTACATTACCAGTTGGGAATGCGTCCACCTGACTAAACATATATTAGTACGCATTGGCATCAATCTCCATGAACATAATATTAGCCATTACGGGCGCATTACAACATCATCCTCCTCACAAATGTGACACAGAGCAGAATGTCACAGACACCTCAATGCTCTGGGCCCTGAAATCAACATGGAAAGTTAGAAACACCTTCTGCAGGCAGCCACTGGCATTACTTCATATTTACCTTCGTTTTGCTAATCTAGTCGAGTGAACTTTTTCCCTAAGAAAATGTAATAGGAATATGATTTGAAAGTTTTATGTGGTAAGCAGCTGTCTAAAGTCTTAATTCCTGTTTTCAGTAGAGTAAGTGGCAAATGCAACCAGGAAGAAAAAAAGACAGCAGTTTTCCCAGTGCTGGCGAGGGCAGCAGGCAGTGGAAAATCCGTGCAAAGTCTTTCCAGGAACACGCGCCTGCAGATCCCTGGGCAAGTACTTAAATGTTGGTATAGAAAAATACAGCCACACACTTCTTCATGAGATTGAGCAAAGCTGGGAAACCCCAGGCAACCAGAAAACAGAGGCAGAGAGAGGGAAAGCGACTTGAGAAAGCCACACAGCAGGAGAGTGATCACAATCAAGGAGCCAGGCCCTGGTCCAGGCAGCTCTCTGCACCCATCGCCCATTGGCCCACCTTGTCCTGACCTCGGGGGCCACTGCATGGATGAGGGCAGGAGGGGAGCTCCATTGCTCCCTGCTCTGCTGCAGCCCAGATGAGTCACATGCCAAATGACAGCCTGCCAAGGGTTGGTTTTCTGTTTTGCAGGAAAGTTTTTTGTTTGTTTTAAAATATAACCATAGGTTAATTTCTTGGGAGGAGAAACGTATCCTCTGGGAAGGAGAGAAGCAAGAGGTGTCTGATATTTGGATGTGGCCACAAGAGGAGACACAGGAGAGGTGCAGGAGAACAAAGTGTATTATGCCCACAGCTCCTAGACAGTGCCACCGCACGCCACAAGGGAGCCACACACGGAGAGAGCCCTAAGGGAGGGGGCTCAAAAAGCAGGTGGGGAGCCAAGAGAGAGTGAGGAGCCAAGTCAGAGTGAAGGGTACGAGGAAAGGCATGAGGGAATTTCATTGGTGTGTCTGATGGTCACTATGTCATAGTCAGGGAAGGGCAAGAAGGAGAACTAGTGGTAGGGACCAGCTTATCACAGTGTGCACCTGGTCACCTGGGCAGGATGCTCATGGCCTGTTTGTGGGGATGTTGAGGCAGCAAGGAAAACTGAAATGTAAACATTTACAACACAGGAGATCAGATGTTTAATCTACATGATGGTTCCAGTAGCAAGAAAAGTGTGTAAAACCTCCATTGATTACATGCAAGTTAAAAGGCAGAAGAGGTGAGTCCGAAAGTAAAAGCCATCCCCAGGTGAAAGTGCATAGAGGATAGATTATGAGGACATTGTGGAGAATTTGGAACCAAAGATACCCTTGGTAAATGTTTTCTTCTCTTACACATTTGGACTAACTCGTCATTTGATCAAATCTGAGAATTTTTGTAAATGAATTATGGTAATGATATAGGTGATTTAGTTCACACAGATGCACTCACATACACAACTGCACATACCACCCCCTGATATTATGCCCCCCGTACCCAAGTATTGAGTTATTGGTTTACTGATGAATCCCCAAAGGACTGCTTACCACTTGGCACAGAATATGTACTCAATAAATACTCATAGATTACCCAGGAGTAAGTCAATAGGTGATTGAATGAATGAATGAATGAATGAATGAGAGAAGTGTTAATCACTGACTCCAGAACTAGGAATCAGAGGTGCAAAATGTGCGCTAAGCCTCCCATTCAATGGGTCTTCAGTGTGGATTAAGAGGAAACTCTTCAGATGAGGTATTACAGAATTGTACACTTGAAACCTATGTCATTTTTTAACCAATGTGTCCCCAACAAGTTCAATAAAAATGTTTGTTTTAAAAAGAGGAAACTGTTTGATCCTTTGGATAAAGGGTGATGTGTGTATGTGAAAGAGCATCCTAGACTCAGCATGGCCTTAAACTAGCAAGTCCAAGGAAAACCAAGGGGCTACAGAGCCAATGTGTCTATAAGAACTATGTGGCACATTCAATGAAAAACACTCCCTTTTGCAAAAACCTACATGTGACCAATGTTCCCAAAAGGTCTGGCTGTGGAGGGATGGGATGTTTATGCAGTTTCAAGCAGGTTACTTTATGACCCTATGACACAATTTGGCCCTCTGTAAAATACAATAACATCATCTGCATGCACTCATTATGCTTGAAATGTTGAAATGCAAATGCTAATTTATTCCTGAAAATGCTGAGGGCCAGAGGCAGTAGTCTGCAGAATAATGTTCATTAGGGGAAATGTGAATGTCTCTATGAGGCTACAATGGTCCCCTGGTAAAATAAGGGGCTAAATGGACATGGTCCAGATATGCCAATGGATGGGCTGAGTCCCTTCTTCCTTGCAGGAATATTTTAATGAGATAAACAAGCAACATGACTAGCTTGTCATTAAATCAGGGGCCCCACTCATTCCCCTACATGAGGTGAATGCCAGTTATTGAGGGGAGGGAAAAGTGTAACATGAAGCTCATTGAAAGAGTGTGACCCTCAGAAGGTTTGGGTGAAGTCCAAGTTGTGCCACTTAGAAGTTGTACGATCCTGGACAAGTTACGTAATCTCACTTCCCAATTAATCTTATGAGCCCAGTGCCTGACACATAGCAGGCCACTAATAAATGAGAGAACGAAGGGTGTGGTGCAGATCACACAAGATAGCACGTGTGTATATTCTGTGTGACACTTAATGCACTACACTGATAAGTGATTACTATTGTTACTAAAACAAGTCTTCTACAACTCATTCTGAATCCTTGAGAATGGATTGATCATTTTCATAGGGCTACAAGGGCAGAATGTGAACTGTTAACTTGTGCAAGTAATTTTTTCCTCTTATGCAGATTTGCACAACTAGAAGCTCAGCCATTGAAGCCAAAGACACAACTTCTTGGAGTCCTTGTGTTGTATGTGTGTGCCTGTGCCTGTATGTGTTAGGTGGCATGGGGTTATCGATGGACGGTAATGCTTGCACAACTTCTCGCACTGCTCAAGTCCATTAAAGAATGAAATCTTTCTTCTTATTGCCTGTTCAGTTTTAATATTTTCCCCCAACCAATTGACTTGAGCCCAGAGAAAGGCAAGAATTTTCCACCTTGCTGCTTAATTGGCAGTCTGACATTTGGCCTCTTGCACATCTCAGAAGTTTGGCCACAATGACTGGTGTTCTTCACGCCAAGCAGCATTTAGCGCTCTGGTAACGCTAGGCAGCAGCACTAGCAAAAGGTTTCTTTGTGGTTGCAATGCAACTTCATTTAGCTGACATGTGAGCAGAGAAAACACCAAAGAAGCCTGGGCAGTTACTTAATGAACAAAGAGGAAGCAGAAAGAGAGCTACGGCATGTTCTGGTTTGAGAGATTGGTGGGTCACTATAGACACGTTGCTGGTGTAATTTGCAGAGATAACAGAGATGCACACAAGTTTAAATTTCAGCAGAGAAAGTTCAGGAGGGGGCCTGTGTTACTGGTGGATGGGGAAAGCAAGCCTGTAATGTACCACTCTTTCAACGCCTTCTCTACACGCCACCCAGTCTTGCATCCCAGAGCTTTCCCTAATGTCTTTTTTATGAGAGGCTAATAAACAACTGTCATGTCAAACCTTTGTTGAAAACTCTTGACTATGCACCACTTCTGGAGAATTTGCCTGGGGAAATGTCTGTTCTCCATGCTTCACCCATTGTTACCATCTAATTCTAAATCTATTATCCACAAACCGGGAAGGAGAGGAACCAACCACTTCCTGCAGGTTTGGAATTTCACATACAACTGACTGGGTAATACCGATATTCGTGTTTGCTACCAAGACAGAAAACCCAGCTACTTAGGGGAAGCAGTTTAATATGTCCACCTTCCTCCATGGAATCTGCCAGAGCCCCACTGGGGTTGCTACAGACTGCTCACCTGGGTCCTCCATTCTGTACTCTCCAGGGGGAACTTCCTCTTTTCATGCCACTCTTTCCACCAACTTGAATAAAGACCAGGGACATCCTATGTTGCTTTATTTCATTCTCTCTGAGGTTTTAACAACAACAAAAAAAGAAAATCTATGAACCCATGATTTTCCAGCATAGATTCAAGGCCAACCCTCAGTGGAAGGAGGTGTTTTTCATTATGTGTCCCTCTCTGTGCTATGGCTTTCTCATTTCCCACATGGCCACACTCCCCATGCTGCTTCCAATGTCCCCTTTAGTAAGTCTCTCAATCTCTCATTTACACTAAGAATGGAAGTCTCCACCTCGACACTGTGGACATTGGGCTGGATAATTCTTTGTTGTGGGGGCTGTCCTGTGCGCTGTAGGGTACTTAGCAGCATCCCTGACCTCCACTCATTAGATGCTAGTAGCATCTTCTCTCTCCAGTTATAACAATTAAAATTGCCTTCAGCCCTAGGGAGTTTTGCTCAGTGGATAGAGCATTGGTCTGTAAACTGAAAGGTCCTGGGTTCGATTCTGGTCAAGGGCACATGCCTGGGTTGTGTGCTCAATTCCCAGTGGGGGGCATGAAGGAGGCAGCCAATGATTCTCTCTCATCATTGATGTTTCTCTCTGTCCCTCTCCCTTCCTCTCTGAAATCAATAAAAATATTTTTTTTAAATTGCCTTCAGACTTTGACAGATTTCCCCTTGGGGACACCATCACCAAGTTGATCACTATCACACTAAAAGGGAATTCAGCAGTAGGTCCCTTCCCCGGGGAATTGTGTTTGAACAACAGAATTTCAAGCATTTCACCAGCTCAATGATCTTCTTGGAGACCTTGAAGTCACTTAATGAAGGCAGTCCCTTCCTCAGGTTAAGGTAGCTCAGACAGTCATTAGCTGGTTTATCAGAATTATATCGTTGAGACCTGTAATAAATCATAAGCATTTTGCCGAAACCGGTTTGGCTCAGTGGATAGAGCGTCGGCCTGCGGACTGAAAGGTCCCAGGTTCGATTCCGGTCAAGGGCATGTACCTGGGTTGCGGGCACATCCCCAGTAGGAGATGTGCAGGAGGCAGCTGATCGATGTTTCTCTCTCATCGATGTTTCTAACTCTCTATCTCTCTCCCTTCCTCTCTGTAAAAAATCAATAAAATATATTAAAAAAAAAATCATAAGCATTTGGCCCAAAGCAGTAGCAGTTTCAGGTGTAAACCTCCTATTCATTGGACTCCAGGGCCAGTGCGCTCCCAGAAGATCCTAGAATGACTCTCACTAGGCAGGAGGGATGCTCTCCACTCCTCAATGATGAATTTTCAAGGTCAGAATCTACAGCTATGAAATCCAGCACTTAGGAGCCAGTGTCTGTTTGCACAGTCTCACACAATTTACAGCCCTAACCAGAAGGTGATGTCATCAACCGAGGCACATATTCCACACCTCGTTTTCCCGTGGTAGGATTTACACTTTCTTGGAGAATGTTGAGTTGGCAAAGAGTGCCAAAAGTGAGCAACAAAGACCCAGGGCCGGCACAAAATATGCTTTAGGAGTAAAGCCCTATTCCTGTGTGGTTTGTAATCAGCCACAATGTGAATGCTTCAGCACATTTTGTGCAGTGTAAAATCATTTACCATGGTATGAGGAGAGTTGCTTTAAATAGAATGAGAGAAAATGACTATTGCAGTGAGGAAGCTAGCTAATGAGTGTTAGCTTCTTGGCAGGGTCCTTTCAAGGATTTGGCAAACTTGGGCAACCAACTGAAATTCAACATTAGGTCTACCGATTGGCTTGCATGGTTCCAATCACAGCAAGAAAGAAATATGAACAGAGATCTCTGAAGCTAGAAAATCCTGTGAAGTTAAGACCAAGATTCTAACTTCACTTGTTTCTCCCTGAAACATCTTCTAATGAAAATAAAAAGGATTTTACCCCAAATTTTAAGTGAATTAAATTTATATATTTGACCATTTTTATGTTGATAAAAAATATATCATCTGTTCATTTGGGCTCTTAAAATTTTCAAGTCTATTAAACTTATACAGTAAATCCTGATACCATATTGATTCCATTGCTACTGATAAAATTAAAAATGCAGAATGACATGTCCTAAATCTTCAGAAGTTATTAACTTCTAATATGTTTATTTAATTTTTAAATTCAACTGCAACGGTACATAGCACATGTTAATATCTGTAAAGATTGAACCCCCTCCTCCCCACTTTGAGGACAGCTCATAAGATTACAAAGGAAAGCTTTAACCTGGCACTTGACAACTCCAAAGTTGTATTCTCCTGGCAATATGATCTTCCTGCTAAAAAAAGAAAACAATTAACTCATGGTATGATTTTTGCTAATCTATGGCTTTGGGATTATGCAACTGAGTTGGAGGCAGCACATTCTTGCTTGACCATGTGAGGTGCATATTAATCATACAGAGTGGAGTTTATGCAAGACCAAAACATGAAACCAAAGCCCAACGCTTCTCACCAAGAAGGAGAGAAGTACATCATGGAAGACGTAACATCATATGCTGTTGCTTAAATTTTTTAAAAAAATGTTATGTCTGAGCAGAAATGGACAGTCAGCTCAAGTCTTTGAGGCATGGCCCCCAGTCCTCATGGACCCTGCGTTTGGCACTGTGCCTCCACCCATTCCCTCTTCTTTCACTACCCCTGTCAGAGTGCTAAGGAATGCAAATAGAAGGTTTAGTCCATAAAACGCATCTCCCCCTCTCAAATTTTAATTAAGTTATGAGTTTAGGGCATTTTTTCTTCTAAAATGTAATAACCAGAGTTTTGGCTTCTTAACTGGTTTGTGGATAAGGCAGTCTGATCATCTCTGCTCTCTGCCCCTCGAATTTTCTATTGCCCCAACACATCTCCCACTCTTGCTCACTGGTATGTCCTTAATATGCTTTCCTCTCATCAATAATCTCCATCCTCAATTCCTTGAGGGACTTAGGTCAGGACTGTGTTGAGCATCAACTCCACTGAAATCCACCCCAGCCTCTCACACAGTGAGAATGGTCCTTCTCTCCCTTCTGCCCACCACCTGGGACATGTCTCTGTGACACTGCTGCCCGTGTTGTGCTGGGATCGTCTCTGAGCATTTTTGTCTCCTCCTTTGATCCATACGTGCTGTGTCTTATCCATCTCTGTGTCTACGAGGCCAGGCACATACTGATATTCTACACATTTCTGGTAAGAGGATGAATGAATGAGAGACAAAATCAACGGGCATAAGAATCGCACTGACTACTTTCTGTCTGAAGTTCACAAGAATTCCAGGAATAGCTGTGAGATATTCCACCTGTTAGATGGGAGCGGGTGATGAGAAACACCCTTATCTTATGGAGAAAGGGGCATAGTAAGGAGAAGGAGCTCAAGCAGGTAAGACATGCGAGATCTTGGAACAGGACCCGTGTTCACATCCCCTCTATTGTAGTTCAACTCTTTTATTTTTCTAGTTTTAAAAAGTTATTATTTTTTTGTAATTTCCTGGGAAATTTTGAATCCAGCACCACGTGTCAGAGAAATTACTATTTAACTAAGGATACAAGGCAAATACCCTCAGAAGGTCAAGTGCTGAACATTGTTTCTCTTGGTTTAAGCAGCCCCTGGAAATGGCCCTTTGAAAGTCATTATCATCCTGACCATTTGACAGATGTTATTAAATTACAGTGCTCATTTTTGGAGGGGGGTCTCAGGAAGATGACTTTATACCAGACATGCTTTTGATTTGTGTTTGGGGGGGTTTTCTTAGACGCAGTAAATCACATAACCAGCCTGCTTTTCTTCTGTCATTGGCTCCTGGCAGGTTTGGAATGAAAAAACAAAACAAAACAAAAAACAGCTCATCTTGATCAAATGTTTCAGAGTTATTGTTTACACCTTTGTGTTGGTCTCTTTCCTGCCCAAATGTATCTTTCTATCTTTGCATTTCTTTTTGCTGGTTTGTCTACTTTTAATAGATGTTATCTTACTAGTGTATGGTATTTGTACAAACTGCCATAAATCCTTTTTGTATCAGAAAAATTCAATATTTATATAAAAACAGAAGCAATAATAAAAATATGTAATAACTGCTCTGGATGGCCATTGGCCAATCAGAAAGGCCCTATCTATTAACAGCAAATATGTCAAGCTGGTGCATACAGGCAGAACACCGTCCTTGATGATAAATCAATAGCATAGTCTCAGGTAGAAGGGGCAGCACTCCACTCGGATTCAGGGGACCAGGAAAAGCATCATCAACCAGGATCAGAACTGACCCCTGTGTCAAAAAGATCCAAATTGGAAATCTTGGCTCTGCCTCTTACTCACTTTCTGAGTTTCAGGTGTCTCGCGTGCAAAAAAAGAGAAAAGGAATACCTGCCTACTTTGCAGGGCTAGTAAAGAAGGTATATGGGTTTCCTGCAAAAAATACATCATTGTATTCATATAGAAATGCTGTACCCTATATGATTATTTGGACCTTTCAGTGAAATGTTTCAATGAGTCACACCCTTTTCTTCCAGTTATTTTTTCCCACTGCAGAGAAACAAGGTCACATATTAGAAATGTCTCTAGCTTGGTGTCCTTGGATAATCTTGCAGATTGCTACTGAAATTGGTGAGTTCCTCTGTGGAGCAGAGCAGATGCACAGGGCTGCCAGGAGCTACCACTCTGCGCACAGAAGGCTACTCTACCGCAGCCTTGGACCGGGGCCGCGTGGCCACAGCAGCAGTCAGAACGGAGGAACGGGCGGGTGAGGCCAAAATCCAAGCCAGGCATTTCAACTTCAGCCCTGAGTCAGTGAGGTCATTTTCCATGCATTCTCTGTTTCCACTAGATTCAATGTCTCTTTAATGTTGAACACACAAAACCTGAACTCATACGATGAGCCATCCAGGCCAGAGCAATGGAGCTTGCCATCCAGGACTGTCGTTTCGAGTTGGAATTTTTGTTGAGTCCAAGAGTCAAGCCTGAGCTTGAGGTTGTGCTTTCTCCTCCACATCCATGAGCTGCTTGTCCTCAGAGAGGACTGCCCAGTCTCCGAGGTCACGTCACCAGATCTCTGAGAAGCAGAGGATACAGTGATTCAGAGACTGGGCTCCAGTGCCAGCTCTGACTTGGACCGTCTGTGTGGCTTTGGGCTTCAGTTTCCTCATGTGTCAGATGGGACTAAGAAGAGTACCTAACTCAGAGTGGTAGCAAAGATTTAATGAGGTCATTCCTGTAAAGACCTTAGCTACTGCTCCTGGAAGCATTCTGCATGTGTAAAGTTTAATTACTCTCCATGCCCCCACGTGAGAATAATCCAATCTCTAGCTCGTTAACATCACGAAGCTGCCACTGATTTTCCATTCCCATCTCCTCACAAAATGTTTTGTGTTTGTTTTGTTTTTTTATAGCCACACTAGCAATTGTTTTTTCAGACCTGCTCAGCTTTAGTTGTTCTATTCCCTCTGCATGGAATACTTTGATGTTGTGATAGAATGAAAAGGACATAACTGGACTTCTGTCCCCAGTTCCTGGCACAGAATTCCCCAAACCCTTGGAATTTCCTGAGTGACAGGGGTGAGAGCAGTGTCTTCTGTTATTTGTAATAAGCATCTTTCAAGCAGACCCAAATTTACACAAATAAGGTAAGCTCTTTGAGGACAAGGCCTAAGTTCCTCCATTTTGCTGTCTCCATATCCTAACAGAGAGATGGTGCTCAAAAAAATGCTGAGTTAAATTATAAATGAACAAAAAATTTTAACATAATGGGATATTGGCATTGTGCACAGGCTTGTGAGGTATCTGCCAACATGGTATGATTTCACAGATGCAGGGGAAATGTCTAACATCCTCAAATGCTCTTCTACTGGTGAGTTAATTTCGTACACTTCTATTCATTCATTTATCTATCCACACATGGGCCCAACGCTAAGCTGGATGCCAGGACTGCAAAACATACTCAGACCTGGCTCCTGCTCCACAATAATCCTCTTCTGGGCTAATGGTTGTGAATCCCTATAGAGTTCAGACAGTGTGTGCACAGCAGGCCATGCTATGAATGTCCTTTATGCCTTTGCAACATGAATGAAGGACCGCAGGTTCATTTTGGCTGGGGCACTGAGGGAGGAAACAGGAGCACCGGAGGGCTCTGGGCATCTGTGGAAGGCCAGGAAGATGAAGAGCACCACCCAGAAGGAAAGAAAACAGCTGGAAGAGGTCAAGTCAGAATGAGTCTGCCCAAGGCACCTCTCTCAAGAAGCTGGCCAAAGAATAAGCCTTATTAATCATTGGCCTTAGTGGGAAATGGATCTGGAATAAACATGATCTAAAAGAAAGAGCCCAGCCTAATTTGGAGTTAAATAGACCTCATCTCTCAGTTTAGTAGCTATAAAAATGTGGCCAAAACCTCAAAGCCTTGGACCTTCAGTTTCCTCATCGGTACAATGAAGATGGCCTTCCAGTATATTTTTGTGCTGGTTAAATAGAACATAATATTGAATAAGCAGTCAAATTATACCAGCTTAATAAGTTCTGTCTCTCTTTTCTGCTCTCCCACTTAGATACCAAGCAATCCCTGCATTTGCATGTACTTCTAAAGCAAATGGCCCTGTGGATTCAGAGAATCCACGGGTGTTTGTTCAGAAACCTGTTCACACATAAATGGGGAGAGCAGGAGCTGCTGGCAAGGCAGAGTCGCTCTGGGCAGGATGTGGTCTGCACCAGGTGAGATGGCCTGTCCGGTGAACGCCCTTCCTAGAACCAGGACGCAGAGGATACTAGGATGATGCCCGTAAAGATGCACCCCGGCCCTCCTTGCACATGGAGCTCCTGGAAGTGATGCCCTCGGCAGCTCCAGGCATCAGGAGCACTGAATGGTAGGGCAGTGCTGGTCCCCCAACTCCAGCTCCAACCCCCTGGCAGCCAGACGCCAGTCCCGCTGCTCTCCGGGAGTCGGGGCTGACCCTCTGGGCAAGCACGTGGGGTGAGAGGTGTGGGTGGGACTGTGCTTCCTTCAAACATGCAACTTGGAAGTCTATGAAGATGTCGTTTGGCATGGAAGAAAGTCAGGGGCAACTGGAACTATGGAATTTCCAATTATAAAAGGTCCCATTCAGAGCCACATGCCCTGTTGCACAACAAGGGAACAAGGAGACAGTTGATGGCATTGAAAGGCCCTGAGCTCGAAACAAAGGGACACAACTTTCTCTGCTTTGTCTTCTGAGCTTTCAGGCCTGTCCCGTGTGATGGCAGGTTATGAAAACAAGCGGCAGCTTATCCCGCCCTGCCTGGGCGGAAAGCTTGCTTCTCAACAAAGACCTGGAGGCAGCGCTCTCTGACCTGGGCTTCCCCAAAAGCTCAAGCCCACATTTCAGTGGACAGTAAAGAACCTGAATTAAAGACCCGATTGTGCAAAATGCAGAAATATGAACTCTCTGACACTCATCTCTCTCCCTCATTCTGATATCCAATCCCTGACCGAACCCTAGTTACTCCTTGCCCACCACTCCCTCCCCACCCACTGCACTGTGTCAGTTGCTTCATGGCTCCTGAAGTGACCTGAGAGGCACAATCACTGAGACCGAGTCTGGACAAAATTTCACAACAGTCCAGAATCACAATGTCATCCTGCCTTGAACTTGTATTTAACAAATCACTCCAATAACCCAGATGAGCAAGCACATCTTCCATACACACCTTATGACTGACTCCTCAGTGCAGACATATCGGATGCCAGAACAGAAACTCAGAGAAGGTGTCTAAGGTCCAGCACCAGCAAGTGGCAGAGTTGATTTTTGCCCTTCAGCACCATCCCTTGATCCTGCCCCTACAGCCCCTCACACCGTGTTCGCCTGAGCTCTGGTCCCCCAGGGTGATCATGCGGAGGGCAGGAGCCATGGTGAGCACTGGTGGATATTACTGGAATCCCTCGAGTACCTTTGAAGATCTTACTTAGCCCCGAGCTTTTGAAAAATTGATTCTAAAAATAATTATACCAAATATATACATACTGATCAGTATCTGAATGTGTTACCTTCTCCAGGTACCATCTGCTCAGATCCCATTTCTAATTCAGAAGTTTCGCAAGCACAGTAGGTATACATCTTCAGAAGTATAACTATGAGCGGCACACTGTAGATTTTGAAGTGTGAAACATTTGTTTTAGAAACATAGAATTTCTGTGTGGAGAGAAAAGGTAGTTACTTAGATGCCAACTCGCAACTGGGAAAGTGAGTTCCCCCGAGAAACCTTCACAGTGGAAATCTTGTGTCTCTGGGGCACACGTTCAGTCAGAGACGTGAGATTTTAAAGACTCTTCGCCTATAGGAACGATGCCAGGTCCTCGCTCCTGCACATCCTCTCCGTGGATTAATCATCAGGCCCCGTAACCACAATGTGACCACTATGCGAGGCGCCTTCTTCCATGAAACAATGAGGTTCTGTCCAATTGTCTTTGGGAGGCATTTACAGCTCCGGGACATCGCTTGGTGTTATTGAAAGTCCCCAGCACTGGTTTCTTGGGACGTGGCTGGAAGGGGTATTGAGCTGGATTGGGCAATAAGCAATGTTCCAGTGGGACACAGAGACATTCTTACGGTGTGGGGCGCCCAGCAGGGACAGTCTGAAAGGTGAGGAAGGCTAGAGTGTGTTTCACAAAGCCCAGTGGAGGTGTGCTGACCCATTGCTCAGAGGAAGCCTTGAGCGTCGTGATCTTGAGTCCTGAGTGGGGGGTCTTCCCCACTTAAGGGTCTCATGATGGGGAGAAACACAACTGTGGGAGCCTCAGATCTCTGTCTCAGTAACTGAGGAGATGAAATAGTTTATTCATCTGGTGGGGAGGCTCTGGAATGCGGTAGCGCTGCCCGAGGGGCCTTGTGGAGTGCACAGAGCAACACTGTCATTCCCAGAAGAACGTGGCAGCCACCTTGCACAGTAGGCTGGCCCCTCCGCCCCCACATCTAGGGCAGCAACGGAGAGTTCTTAAAATAATAAACAGCTGGCCGTGGGCTCCCTCCGCAAACCCCAGGATTCCAGTACAATTCAACTTGACTGAACAGGTTTAGACCACAGCACAGGAAACGCAGAGCCCAAAGTCCTCTCACCCTCCCACTGTGCCTGGGCACCCGTAACGATGATTGTCCCAACACAGTGTGCCTGGGAGAGAATCTACCAAGAAGCGGCCAAGTACAGGGGACTCAAAGGCCTTGACTTGAGCAAGCTGTTCGCCATTTTGCAATCCTCAAACACAAAGGTGATGGGGACTGTCACGAGGCCATGATTTCATTCCCCATGTCTGGTGGGCCCCTCACTTAGCAGGTACGCACCAACCTCACTGCCCTACCTCAGAGCTGAAAGAGGGAGGGCACAGGGTGGGAGATGAGGAAGGGTAAGAGTCTCGATTAGGATCAGAACAAAGATTCCTTCAGCAACCTGCTCTGAACTTCCGCAGTGATATTGGGGCAAGGATGATGGTAGTCTGCAGTCTAAGGGGGGGAAAAAAAGTGGAAACAACCAAAGATTTAACATTAAAGAAATTGGATTTTGTTTCTCCCTCTCTACCTGCAGGTCATATGACTCTGGATAGATTACCTAACTCTTCTGAGCCTCAGTTTCCCCTTCTATAAAATGGAGATAATGGCCCTAAAATGAGAGTCTGAGATTTTAGTACAAGATGTCGTTTGGTCTCTGGGTTATAAGTCACTGAGAATGTGTCCTTGTTCCCAGGTCTTGTTCTGTAAAAAAAAAAAAAAAAAAAAAAAAAAAAAAAAAAAAAAGGAGGTATCCGGTCAGGGCCCTTTGAGCTCAGCATTCCAGAAGCTGAAGCTGGAGGAGAGGGGGAAGGCTGTGTCTCCTCGCAGTGATTTTTAGATAAGTGAGTCTGTCTGTTTCTATAGGTCAGAAGGAAGAAGCAAGCCAGTGAGGCGAACTCTCCAGCGAACTCCTGAGAAAGTGTCTCCATCCACACAGGCCTAAGATGCTATCAGTAAAGGACTTTCCACCTTGACTAACATTTCTTATCTTCTGTCATCGGCACGGTGACGGTGAAAAATGCTCGCAGTGCATGTTTCTGATTCATTTTTGTGATGGTCCCATGATGTCTGAAGAAGTTAAAATTTAAACTCCCTCCCTTCCCTTGGGCCTTTACAGCTCTGTGGATTCCACCAGTAATGGGGTGATTCCTGGGCCTGAGTTTTCTAGAAAGGCACATAGCCCGCCCTGGGCCAAGGGCTCTATTTGCTGAGGAGAAAACGCACCCAGCTTTTAAATGGGTCTCTTATACAGCAGCAATAAATGTGATCCAGCCAAGGCTGGTGTTATGAAGATCTCTATCTAGGAATAAACTTCCTCAAAGATAAAACAACAAGTTTGAGCTTGGAGACAATAGTAATATTGTCTCAGGAGTTTGAGACCCTGCTCCTACAGGCACTTAGAGAACTCAGTGTTGCTTCTTGCAGATCTTGACAATTTCTGTATTGTTCAGGAACCAGCCCCAAGCACAGAGAAGAGTCAGTGTTCAGGGTCCTTTAAAGCAGCGGATGCCAACCGGTGGTCCATGGACCACTGGTGATCCATGAGGTCCGAAAGGTTGATGACCGCTGCTTTAAAGCATTCAATCAGACCTGCAGTCTCCAAAGGGTACAGGGAATTTTTTTCTTGTGATATGTTGTGAATGTCACACAAGCCAGGTTCAAGGTGCTTCCTGACCCTTCGTTTCAGCTTCAAACACACCTGAGTGCAGGCAGCCAGGTGTGCACATTCATGCAGCACACGTGTGCACAGGTGCTGGGCTGCAATAGTTCATATGTGTCCCTGCCAGTTGTTCTGTGTGAAGAGTGTTGACTGACCGTTGGCATGGATTTGGGGGAGGGTTGCCAGTTTGGGGTGCAGAGGAGGTACATGCCAGCACTTGCGGGTACTGGGATCACACGCATGCACTGGTGTGAATGTGCAGATGCATGTGTGCATGCTCACCTGTGTCAGGTGTGCTTTAGTTGGAGGGGCAATGGGGTTGGATAGAAATGCATGACTGTGGACAGGCCTACAGAATTATCAGTCTTCACACATGACTCAGTGAGGACACCACTGGTCCAACCCAAGCCCGGCTCTCAGATTCATCCATTCACTGCAGAGGTTTTCCTAAATGCCTACTATGTGCAAAATTCTGTGTCAGACACTGTCAAAAAGGTAGGAAAAAAGAGAGGAGAGGAGACCTCATCATATAGAATGAACAGTGTGGTGTATATATTTGCAAAGCAAGGTAAACACCCCCAAGCAGACAGGAGCCTGGTTAAGGCAGCGTTATCTGATCATGGTGCTCAGATACCTGTCTGCCACCCCATCTGAGGATGTATTCAACTACATAATTTATGGAGGCAGCAAAAAGGAATATTTTCAACATGCTGAGTGAATTTTCTGAAATGCAATTGATGTTCTTTATGTACAGTTAACTTAGATTTTGTCTTATAAGACAAACTATAATTACTGGTTATACTGACTTTTGTTTTTTCCTCATTAAAAAGCTGATGAGGACGTTGCAAGGATTAAATAAATGATGATGATGATGATGATGATGATGACAATGTTAGAACAATAAGATCAGTAACAGGTATTTGAGTCCTTAAATATTGGGACTCTACTAGAGGAAGTGATTTGATGGGTTTACATGCTGAGTTTGGATTGTATCTGTGTGCAATGGGGAACTCTGAAGAGACCCCTGAAAGTGAGGTCTGAAAGGAGGCCGGGAGGGAACTGACAGAGAACATGGTGGATGTGGGGACCTGGCTCATGTCCCAGGTATCTGCTTTCCAAAGAGCCCTCCAGAGACTCGAAGCTTTTCCTTGAGCCCGACACTGTTCCCGACTGTGTAAAGCTGAAGAGAGGGTCAGTCCTTAGGGATGGCTGGGGGATGAGTGGTGGCCATCCTTGTGGTTAAGACAGTTATTCAATCCCCAGCCCATTCTACCTCCAGACATTCTACTCCCAACTTACTGCTTTAGAAAGCCTGGCCCGAAATCCACGCCCTCTGGGTCTATGTGCTTCCAGGGGGAAGCTTTCAAAGTGAGCAGAGAGTGTAAGTTGGCCACAGCATCTCCATGAGCAGCCATGCAAATGACCCCATCTCCTCAAATCTGTGGTTTCTGTACTTGGTGTGCAGCACTTTCACATTCACAGTTTGATTAATCTGAACAGCAGACCCTTTGAGGAGATAGAGTCGGTCAAGAATATTACAAGGCAGATCAACCACTGTGAAAAGGCCAAAATTACTATTAATTGCCAAAATATCTACATACTAGAAGGCATCTAGTGTTCAAAACTGTGCAATAATCAACACATTACAACACATTCTCCTGCATCACAGGGCACCCGGCCCCTGGATGGTAGAATAGGTTGCCCCTGGCACAGGCCATCACACAGAAGTGCCCTGCCTGGGTGGAGAGCACTGAGGTGGGCTCTTCCTACACCCAGAGCCAAGGCTGGGGGAGGGCCTATTTGAATATTCAACCAAGGTAGAGATCACTAAGAACCTCACTGTAATGACAGTAAACTTTACTTTCATCAAGGAATTTACATACTGTTAATGTTCTGAAATTACTACTTATTTTTATATCACTTCTGATTAAAATGAGTCCAAGGGAGTTTTTCTTTTTAAAAAAAAATCAATTGTTTCTTATATTCTATGGACATGTTTCTGAAATTGAATGTGAATGCTCATTGTCCTAGAACGGAATGTAAGATGAATCCGGAATGTCCCAGGTACATTAAGCTGCATTTATGAGGTTGTTGACTATATCGAGTGGGCGTCCAAACTGGAGGTGTTGCCAGATGATTATTGGCAATGGTGGTGAGTGGGTTGGTAGTTAATTGAAATTGTGCCATACAAATAAATGAAATCAAATTGATGCTTATTCCTTTGACTATCTGGATGCTTTTTAAAAATGTAATACTGACTTATTTCTTAGGGAATTTCCTATAGGGAAAGATAACTTAGAAGCAATTTTTACTATTTCTACCCACTTAATATTAATACATTTCCCTTCCTCCAGGGGTCATAGCTGGACCTATTTCTGCTTTGCGATTCTCGCTCCATCTTTCCTGGCACAAGGCCAACATTACCCTCAACCTCAAAATCCAAATTTCTTGAGGAGTTTAAACTTGACCTCCTCTGCAGTGGGCGGCCACTGGATTTTCTTGAGCAACCGAGTGGCATGTAGAAGGAGGTATTTAACTCTGTTACTGTACTTTGCTGGGTATGGAAAGAGAGTGTTATCAATAAAAAAAAGACCTCTAAATCATAGCTGTGTGGGAGGGAGTGTGGTATGCAGAAAGAACTTTGGCTAGGAGTCAGCAGATAAAGAAAATTTGATCTTCTAATAATTTCTCTGGCACTGATTCACTGTGTTACTTTGGGCAGGTTACAACCTCTCTCTGGGCCTCTAATTTTTCCTCTATAAAGTAAACCTTTCTAAATATCCATCCAGGCTTGGCACACTCTGGTGCTCCCATTCTATCCCCAATTTGTAGTTTATGGTAAATGACTTCTCTTTCTCCTGGTTTCTTCAACTATCTAGCGTCAAAGAAGAGACAGGCATTGTGGGAAGCCCCAGAGAGCTGTGGGGGCTCTTTACCAAAGCAGCAGCGATGCCCAACCCAAATGGAGACCTTCACTTAGCACCTTTCATGTCAGAGGGGGTGAGGACCCGGAGCAAAGCAGGAAAGAAAGTCCCTGAGTCCAAGGTCAGGAGGAAAACACTCCATAGTTACGAACATATCCACTCTCTACCCCTCCCAAATCAATCACTGAACTAAAGCAATATCCGTGCAACTTTTAAAGCTCAGACATCATCAATGATGCCCAGAACTTAAAAAGATACATCATATATGTTCCATTTGGGACATTACAAAATATTAAGATGAATATTCTCCTTACTTTGTGAGGTTTAGAATATCCTTAAGGGAAGAATCCTCATTTGCCTCCATGAAGCACTGCTGGGCCTTATACACATCACGGAGAGGAGGAGGCTGTCTCCATCTCGCCCAGTGATTTATGAGGCGGGCTTTAACATTGCCAAAGAAGTTGTTTTTTTGTGTTTTGTGTTTTTTGGGGTTTTTTTAAAGAAATTTTGCCAGCTTTTTTTTTTTTTTCATCTCCCTCTTGGTAGCAACTGAGATTCTGAATTCAGTGAATATATGTTAGACACTGTTTACTTGAACTTTCTAAAACAAACTGTTCATCTTGGGTGTAACAGAAATGCTCTCTTTGTACATTGCTGTTCCCATGCCTCTCGGCAGAGACCAGCCAACACAAACACCTCCTCACGGGGCTGCACTCCACACTGGAAGCTCTTTGGTGACTCTGCCATTGCATTTCAGTCGATAAATTTGCATTTAGCGCTTAATTTGTTCAGTATGCCTTACTAATTTGGCAATATTTATTTTGGCCCTGAAAGCATAAGGCAGCCAAGTTCTTTTGTTTGGTTTGGTGTACTTTTTTTTCATTTTCATAAAAGGGATTTGAGATATGAAAACGTTACAATGTCATGGACAGGACCGGTTTCCTGTTTATGAGTCACCATAAATATGAAAGGTGCTGGGTGACATTTCTCAGCTGAGAGAGTCCGCACAGCCCTGTGTGCAGCGCAGACCCTCAAGCAGGGTGGTCTTGAGGTGACTTGCTGACCTTGTATAATGTCAAGAGGAATTATTGTTCAAGTACAGTAGCCAGATACCACACACACACACACACACACACACACACACACACACACAACTTTAATGGTTTCTCTCACCCTTGCTATTATAGGAATGAGAGTTTATTGTCATATCTTTGTGTTCTCAAAGTCTGTCTTCATCTTTCAGGGGAGAAAGTGGCCAAAAGTACATTCATGTCTGTCATTTTTTTGTTTGTTTGGTCTGTATGTCCTTTCACAAGACTCGTCCAAGAAACAAGTCCTCCCCCACAGCACGGCATCCAGAAAATCCCCGATTAGACATAGGGCTGCTGCAGCCCTGGAGCCCTTCTCTTTCCCTTGAAGGAATGCTGCAGCTCCTGGGTCCCGTGCAGGACGGAAGTATTGGTATTAATCCCTGAGAACACGGTAGTTACCAGACTCTGACCTTCCTAAAACTTGTGTGTTAGGAAGAGTGGCCCCCATGGCCTGGGTTTTGTATTGTTTGCTGGAACAGAGCGGGCAAATATAATGCTCCCTAGAGAGAAGGCTGTTCTCACTCAAAGACAAGTAGCTTTGATGCCTGACATCTTGTGAAAGTCTCAGAAGAACTGGGCTTATGGCATCAGACTAGACCCATCCATCTCAGCTCCGGTCGCTTCCAACAGCCAACCCACAAGCACTCAGGAGTTCGTCTGAGATATTAAGGCTGCAGTGTTTTTTTTTTTTGCAAAATGAATCCACTCAAGACATGAACGGCAGGGTTATCAGGGCTGTGATTTCTCCTCCCACAAATACAACTCTGTCCGTGAGGTTCTGAGGACCACTTTCAGATCACTGAACTATCCACTTCCTGGACATGCTATGGTTTTTACTTTTAGTAAAGCTCCATGGAATTGCCAAGCTCTCCCATCCACCCAGAATCCCCTTTTCCAGCATGCATGCCCTCCAGTAGCCAGTTTCAATGCAACCACTTCTGTAATGCTTTTGCTATCTTCCTAGAAAGTCTTTTTCTCTATATTTTGCTTGATCTGTGTATTTTTGTTTTTTTCCCCATGCACGCCACATTTCATTTATTCAAATAGTACATATTTTAATGAAATCTGTATGCCAAACACCACGAACCCTCTTTTCCTAAAATATTGCAATGTTTGTCTATGGAAAGTATCTCTCTGATAAAACTATAGGTCTTATGAAGTCAGAACCTTGTCATTTATGTCTTAAAATCCCAAGTGCCCAGGGATCAGAAATTATATTTACAAAAACAAATCAATGTGCTGCACTCTATATAAATTCAACCCAAACTAACCATTGTTTATCTAATTGTTAACCTGCCTATTAGATAATAAGCCAGGTTAAGTCTAAGTAGTTTTGCTCCCACGTACTAGCCCTGAATGCAGGAAACATTGGATATCTAATTATGTACACTTTGGAAAACTTCGAGTCTCAGTTTCTTGTTCTGTAAATAGAGATAAAAATGCTCACACTTTTAATGTGATAATTAAATAAAATAGTGTGCAAAATGCCTTTTCATTTATAGCAATGCTCTATGAATGATGGCCATGAGTTTTAATGATCAATATGATTAAGGATCTTGTCCAAAGTAACATTATAAACTTTTAGAATGACACATAGTGGAAAATTTAGGACCACTGTCAGGGCCGAGCCTCTCATTTCTAAAAGGAACCGCAACATTCAACTTTTCTTTCAATAGCATTGACCTCTCTATCGTCACTCAGTCACCTTTACAAATTAAGACCCAGGCACAGAACACATATCTGCCCAGTCAATACTCTTATGGAAATTACACTTTCCCTAAAATGGATTATTCCTATCTATATTTGTGTTTTTTAGAATTCAAGCAGGAAACAGAACCTGTCTGAGTGTCAAGGAATCAAGAATGTGTGACAGGAATAACTCTTTGTGTAATTATGCAAGAACCTGAGGGAGTGCGGATCCGGAAGAAGGAACAGAGGAGCTGAGAGAAGCCACTAACAACTGGCCAGGAGCACTGGCTTGGGTGGAAAAGATGTAGTTTGCTAGGAAATCCAGGAACATGGAGCTGCGAGAGTGGAACCATGAAGGGGAGCGGGAGGAAAATCCTCTGCTTAACTAGGACTTCCTCTGTAATTCTACAGCCCAGCACCTGGTGATGGCCCTGGAGAGGCTATTGCCAGCAGGTCCGGCAGTCAGGAAAAATCGGTGCACCGGGGATGAGCAGCAGCTTGAACCCTCATGCCTCCCCACCTCTCCGCTCTCCCATGTAACCACAATGACCTCCAGAGAGTGACAGCTCAGCTCTGCCTTATAAATGTCAAGTGAATTCCTCTTCTGTCTACTCTAACCTGGACACACAGAGAGAAGGGGGTTCTGGGAAACCATTCTAGAGAAACCAAGTAGACACAGCACTAACTCCAATGGACTCTGCTGTCATTATGTTTACATTTACCAGGTAAATCCCTGCCCACCTTACCATTCTGATCTGTTCTGGGTTATTTGTTTCAAGTTTGTCCCTTGTAAAGAATAGACATTTGCCTCATTAAGGTTATTTTGGGTTCCCCAGAGAAGGTTGAGTGTTTTAATAAGGATGCTAAAACTATTTGTCTTTATATTCAAAATTAATTTGTTTTATTTTCCTTTCACCATTTTTTGTGCTTTGTATTCGTCATTTAGCTATATATTTCTGTGTTTTTCGACTTTGAGGTCTTTGCTTTTATCTCTTCCTGTACTTTCAAAGGTACACATCTGTTTTTTATTATTTTAATGATTATTTTTAAGATTTTAAAAAAATATTCTTAAACGTATATCTGTCAGTCTAACAAGGTCAAGACAAAACATGAAGGAATACCTAAAAGGGCACTAACTAGGTGAATAATCAGATGCCAATGTACACCCAGTCCCTGCGCTGGCAGCCATGGAGAGTCTTCATGTCGATTTCTTCTGCCGACCTTGAAGGACTGTTTTGTGGTCCAGTAGTAACGCAAGAACAGGGCCTCAAATATTATTATTGCTACCAACTTAACTGCCTAGGCTATGTGTACACCTTGTATTACCTCCTTTAATTCTCACAACATCCCTCCAAAATAAGTATTGTCATTTTCATTTAATAGCTCAATAAATGAGGTTCATGAAAGGTAAGTGACTTGTCAAGGTTACATAGCTAGTAAGGATCAGAATGAGATTTAAACCCAGTTATTTCTTACCTCAAATCTATTCTCTTAGCCACTACTAGTATGTATGCTAACTTTTGCTAAGTTTTCTAAGCTCTAAGTCATACAAATTTACAAGCATGTTTTGGGAAAATAATCATTTTGTGTATATACTCAATAAATTGCACTTACTATTGTGACTGTCATTTCTGATTCTCCCCACACATAAAATGTTTAGTGAACTTCTACTTACTCCTCTTCTCCTGCTGTGTCTTCCTCCACCACCTTATTCATACTCATCAATGCCACAGCCCCACCCACAGTATCCTGGTTACCTCAAACACTAACCCCTGTGCAGCAGAGGGGCCTTGAGTCCTGCTAAAGGTTTGATAATTCTTAATTAATTGGCAGAGAGTGGAATAAGGAGATCATCCTTTTCTTGTTTCGTGGGAGTAGGTTTTCACTGTTCTTGGCATCATGTGGGCAGGCCTCAGGTGACGTTTTTTTAATACAGACTCATGGTCCTGGAGTTATAGAAGTGACTCCAGGTTTTGGATAAAGGGTGGGTGTTAGTCCTAAATGTTGATGGAGGTGTGAGTTTTCACTGTCTCTTGTGTCTCCATGGGAATTTTAGAGGAAACTTGAAAGATCCAATTGGATCTTAATTTTGAGATGCTTAGCATTTTAAAAAAACTTCTAACCTAATTTAATGAGCCAAATCTAGGCTCTACCGCCCCAGAACTGAAAAGGTTAAAATTGTGTGGGTCAGTTTTATAGAGGCAGATGATGGTAGAGTAATAGCAAGAGCAAAGGTATTGGCATCAAACATACTTGGGGTATGAATGCTGGCTTTACCAACTATTAGCTTGGAGGCCTTGGGCACATCACTCAACCTTTCTGAATCTCACTTAACTCATCTGTAAAATGGGGTTAATAATGCCTACCCAGCGAGTACAATGGGGACAATAAATAATTACCAGCATTAAGTAATTATTCAATGGGTGGTAGTTGCTACTGGGGGGAAGTATGGTTTCCGTTATCACTCTCACATGAATGGCTTTCCCTTCTGGGTAACTGTGGTGATTGCCCAGCAAAAGCAAACTCAGATGGAGCCCCAGGGCATGGGTCAGCATGGGCTTTGTTAACTGTATACATAGATTACAAACTACTTAGTTGATTTACACATTTCTTCAGCTGAAGAAAAATATTTACTGGGCAGATTAAATTGAATTAAAACAATCAGATTAAAAGGAGTCTGCAGGCTGTCCCTCAACTCAACAAGGGACAAGTTGCCTTCTCCGAGTAGGGAACCCATGCCAGCAGTTTGACTAATTTAGCAGTAACATGAGGAGGTGTGACCAGAACTGCCAAAGGGACTGAAATGCTCGAGGAGGAGGGTTTTCTCTTCGCATTGTATTCACATCGCAGCTCGGGGGATAGGCTTACCTCACTAATTCAGACCAACACGGACAAGAATGCAAAGTTTGCGAGAGAGAACATGGGCTGAAACGCCTGTGATATAGGACAGTTAAGTTTCCATTACAGGCAGTGGCATCTTATGAATAAGTCATTTTTCAAAGGTGAAGTAGTAAGTTAGCTCTTTCTAATTCAGACCAGATTTTCTTATAAATGTAAATTTATATTGGGTGATCAGGTGATCAGCCTCCCAGGTTGGCCACACAAGTATTTGTAATCCAAAGAGCATGATGTGACAAAGGCCACACCCAAGCAGCATTATGCCTAATAAAGCAGTGTTCTGCAGCTGGCAGATTGATTGTTTGTTTGCTTGCTTTTTTTAGACATTCCATATAAAGTTGAATGTTCCTCAGACACTGTTTACTCCTTTTAAAACAGTCCTTAATGGCCATGAATTATATTATTAAAACAACATAGGATGCTTCTATGGACCTTCTAGCACCTTCTCTAGTCTAAATACTAATAATACTGACTGCGTTAGCTTAGTTATGTCACAGGAAGTACTGCTTAACCCTAAATTTACCAAACTGTGTTCCACAACTCAGTATTTCCAGAGATGTTAATAGTCCTAGAAAAAATAAGTTACTTTGTAATTTAGAGAAATGCAATACCCAAATCCCCCTCTTGGAGATTCACAGTGCAGATTCAGTTATTAAAGATTCTAAGATAAAGAAACCTTTCAGACTTCAACATCATCAGCTGCCATTAAAATTAATTTTATTCCAAAACAAGTTTTTGTTTCATATAACCCTAAGCAAAATTCTGAGAACAGCATTCAGGGAGAAACTAGATTGGAAAATGTTAATCTACTTATTTCCACCCAATTGTGTATATATTGTTTAATACCCACAGTAGATTAATAGCCCAACACATACACTTTCAGGTGCATTCAGTGCTATGATACTATAAACAATATCCGATAGCTATGTCAGAGGTAACTTGAATTTTTGCAGACTGTCCTGGGAGAGTAATGATTATGTCTAACAGGGTCCGGGGGAAAATAAAAGGGAAGATTCTCTGGGGAGGTACCATGACTTCTCTTACTTCTATCTCTGGAGTTTCAGTGATGACTTCCGGGATAGCATCTTCCCTGGGAGAGTTTGCTCACAGAGAAGCCTGGGTTCTTATCTATTTATATTGGCACTCCTGCCGCTGAAAATACTCTCTGCAATACAGAGATATATTGGCTGCCTCTAGTCTTTTCAATATTATTTTCTTTCTTCTTTTCTCAAGAAGACAGTCTACTCCCCCTACAGTCATTTTATTCTTAAATAAAACCACACACCTGTCTCCAAATAAGAATGTAAAAGTAAACTTGAGTCAGGATCCCCAGCTCTGAGGGAGAGGATCCTGAATTAATGAGACTTCATACTTTGCTGGTGGGAGAGCACATCAGGCAGTAAAGAGTCCCTTCCCGTCTTGTGCTGGAAGTATGCATTCTGACTAGGCAAGGCCAGGAACTGCAACCAGGATTCCCAGCATGCACTAGTGATCTGACCCAGCTCTCATCGGTAGTTTGGGCACGCCTGCTGGAGACCAGCAGCTTGGACTTAATTAATGACCTCCCTAGCTGGTGGAGCTCACTGGGCCTTCCATGGCACTTGAAAACCAAAGGGTTTGGTTTCATGTTCTTGAACTTGGGTGACACAAATATTTCAGTGGTGAATCAGTCCTGGAAAGGGAGGTTGGTAAGGTAGGGAGTGTTTATAGAAGACATTTCATCACCCCTAGTCAAACATGTCTCATTGTTGGTTCAGGAGGCGCTGGTATTTTCCTCTTTGAAGGGGATGCTCAGGGAGCCAAGAGCTTCCAGCCTGGAGCTCCGCTCCAGGGAAGGGCAGTGGCCATTTGCACACAGGAAACCCGGCAGGACTAGTTGCTTTGGAATGTTGACAATCTTAGGGAAATGGTTTTGTGTCTTTCCTCAGGGGAGAAAAACAAAAGTTGGTGGAGCTATGTAAAAAGAGCCTGCGGCTGTCTTAGGGTTGCTGTAGAAAATGTGTCCTTCTGCTTAGCTTCCTTTTAAAAGGCTTCCCTAGTTGCAGAACCCCAAAGATGAGATTAAGAAAGTTGTAATTTCAGAAAATCAATACTGCTGATATCAATGGTTGAAAAGCTTGGTTGGAAGATGAGAATATAGAATTTCTTCGGCTTGGGTACATATGCAAAAGAGACCCCGACCTTACATAGCAGTGGCCCCCAAGGGCCCTCACCCTTCAGGTGAAGAGGAGGTGGCATCATGGTCCTGAGCACCCTCCCAAGCCTCAGGAAGTGCAAGCCATCTAAACAGCTTGCCATCATTCTGGGGGAGGGGGTGGAGGGGTGGCATTATAAATGGCAAAGGGGTCCGAGAAGATTGCATTTAGAAAAATCATAGTTGGGGCGAGCCAAGAAACACAAACCAAAAGGAAATATTTTAAGAAAATAAACAAAGCTACTGAGTCAAACATACAAAGCAGGAAAGAGGAACAAAAGATTATTTGAGGCCTGAGGTTTGAACATTTTGAAGCCACATATGTGATGGGCCAGCCCAAGAACACGAGGAGCCTTACAGCTGTGTAAGCGTTGAGGCAGCCTGCTCCCACCAGGGGTTCCCCAGCCTGCGAGGCTCTGAGCAAGCCCACCGAGCCAGCTGACCATGCTGCCTTGAGCTCAGCCTTCAGCTATGCAGAAACAGGGCTCCTCCATGGATAGGCCACACAGATAGGGCTGAGAGGACCGGTCCCCACCCCCACCCCCCAATTGAGGAGCTCCTATTGTATACATTGAGGTGTCCTCCAGTTCGAAATACATTGTTCAGGAACCCAGAGGGCATCAGCGTTCAAATGAAAGTATAACAGTTCATAACGGTGAAGTATACTGGGTTTTACAAGCTTGGCTATCAAAACTTCTAACCAGGAACCTGTCACATCAATATTACACCGTCTTCAGAATCCCAGAATTCTGCAACTGAATTTCGTAAGTTCCCCAAAATTTAAACTTTGTAAAATAAGATCAAGATGGACACACTTCGGGGTCAAGCAAGTGTTCTATTGAAAAGAATTGAGGTTCCAGTACCCAACAGCCTTTATGTCACCCGAGGGTTTTTTAATCTATTACTTTGGCCACATAATGCCTGTCTTCAAGAGGAGCTATGATGCCACGCCTTTGGCTTTCATGAGGGGTCAGTAGAGCACATGCTGTATGCAAACTATTCTAAGCTATTACCGAAAGTATAACCATATCTGATTGCAAGTTATATTTGTGATTAAAGGCCAGAAAATGTGTCTCTTGAGGAATGAGTATATTTCCCCTGTTCTGTTGATGAAGCTCATCAGGTTTTCCTTGCTGCTGTGGTTGCCAGGAAACTCATCACTAAATGTCATTATCATAACTCCATTCATAATTTCTCATGATCAATACAGTTTGGGGCTCTTTCTTTCTTTAGTTTTGCTATTCTTTCATCAGTACAGGGATGGGCAAATGTAGGTTTACAGTTGTGAATACACAAAACACAGAATTTATTTTTGTATTATTCTTTTTTATTTATTTGTATTACAACTGTAAACATGTTTGCCCACCCCATATATATCCATATATATATACATGTATACATATATACTCATATATATTTATGTTTATATGTGTGTATATCCTTTTTTAGAATTAGGACACAAAGATCAGGAAGTATTACTCTAATTAATGAAACAGGAATTCTCATAACTATCTGGTCTTGTTCTGCAGATACTATTCCAAAAGGAACATCCACTATCCACCCACCTCACGTTTGGCTGAAAGAACTTGTTTTACTGAAGGAGGGTAGCATAATTCATATCATGAAAGTGATAATCCTTTGCCCTGGTCCTTATTTTTGGAAGAGATTGGTTAGGAAGGAATAAAAATCATGACTGTCACTACTGTGAATGTGTTTTGGGATAAGTAAAGAGAGGTCAGGAACTGAGTCTAGGTTTAGGACAAGACAATGCTGACCATGACAGAATGGAAACTGTGAAAAAGTTGCTAGAGTATTGTGATGCTGGGGTCAGGGTAGAGAAAAGACAGAAAAATGTAGCAGGAAGCTGGACTCTTAGTTGGCATAAATGGCCAAGGGAATTTTTTGGAATTGGAACTTTTATATTTCATTGAAATTATCTAACCAACCAAGCTTTAAAGTAATCTGGTTCATTATTATTTTACTACCAAAATTACAACTTTTGATTTGTATGTCAGGGAGAGGGCTAAAGGTTCCTGAGCTCTTGTGAATTATAAACTATACAATTCATTTTATTTACTACAATTAAACTTCAAAACATCTGAGTTAGATAATCTCATCCCAATTCATCAGAAAATGAAACATATTTTTTTGAGCCCCCATAGATCTCACGTTGGCAATCTGAGACTGTTTGACTCCAAACCCATGCTCACAGGTACCTAATCTATAATGCTTCTCATATTTAACATGAGCACATTCATTCTTGCTACATAGTTTCCTTGCAAATTTGAAACAATTTATGTTAAAGTAGACTATAAATACTTGTCTTCATTGAATTATTTCCCTTTCTTGGTAGATGGGAGGATTAAAGTTCCCAACCCAGCTTGCTGTTGGGTGGGGTGTTACAACTATCTAGGGCAGTGATGGCGAACCTCTGACACGCGTGTCAGAGGTGACACGCAAACTCATTTTTTGGTTGATTTTTCTTTGTTAAATGGCATTTAAATATATAAAATAAATATCAAAAATCTAAGTCTTTGTTTTACTATGGTTGCAAATATCAAAAAATTTCTATATGTAACACGGCACCAGAGTTAAGTTAGGGTTTTTCAAAATGCTGACACGCCGAGCTCAAAAGGTTCGCCATCACTGATCTAGGGGTTATGGACAGAACAGACTTGTGCAACTTCTAGGCTAAAACATGACATCATCAGTGCAGAACCATCCAGTTCTTATCCTACCTGGGATAATACAAAAGGGTGTGCCAATATGGAAGTACATATGATTCAAGTACCCTGGAATATTGAGCCAACACATGGAGGACAGCTGCCCTGGGAAGCTTTGCAAAGTGAACTTCAAATGAGACAGAAACTCTTCTTGTCTTAAACCACTGAGATTTTGGGGTTGTTTGTTACCATAGCAAGAATGACCTAGTCCATGGTCGGCAAACCGTGGGCTCGCAAGCCACATGCGGCTCTTTGGTCCCTTGACTGTGGCTCTTCCACAAAATACCACGTGCGGGTGCGCACGTACAGTGCAATTGAAACTTCGTGGACCATGCGCAGAAGTCGGTATTTTGTGGAAGAGCTGGTATTTTGTGGAAGAGCCACACTCAAGGGACCAAAGAGCTGCATGTTGCTCGCAAGCCGCCGTTTGCCGAGCCACAGTTTGCCGACCACTGACCTAGGTCATTCTCACCTATACGACATAGCATCTGGGTGGTGAGTGGGTGGTCATAGTTTAGTGGTGGTTGGTCTTGATGTTATTGCCCATAAAGACCATCAGGCCATTTTCCCAAAGTAACTCCTTTACAGTCCTTAATCCCTCTCCCATTGAGAGGGAAAATAATATTTTCATAATCAAAGTAGCAAATTTAAGAAGATGTATACGTAAAATATTATTCAATTATATGGACAAGAAATGGATGTGTTGTCTGGAGAGTTCAGCATAAGTCTAGGCATCAGATAAACAGTCTTTTCCCTTGAGTTGATTCTGAAGGCTTTCAACTTACTTACCAGCAATTATAAAAGCATTATACTTACAAGCATGAATGGATTACAAACCATTCCACCACTAAGTAAATTTAAGCAGCCTCCTTATTCTCTATCAGGAGGCTTCCCCCCTAACAAGTTCCACACTGTAGACAAACCTTCCTGCCATCTGCTCACATGGAAACATGTGGCAAGATCCTGCAGTTGAACACTTGCCCTTGGTAAGGAAAGAGACCTTGGGGAAACCTTTTGGAAAACCACCCTCTTGGCACACATGTTGTGGCTAAGTATTGCCCTCGGTCCCTTATATGAAGTGTTCTATTTTGATATGAATGCCACTTTGGATGAATGTATATAAGATCATATTTACATATGCTAACCACCAGCATGGTTTCCAGCAGTGATGGTGATGGTGGTAGAATCCCATACTGCCATACCAGGGATTTTAATAGAGTGATGATATCAATATCTTCTAAGCCACAAAAGGAAATGAGCCATCATTTACAGCTCCATAGACTTTCTTCACTGTAGTTGCCATATGTTGTATGGTCTTCCTCCTCTTTCTTCATCAAGCTAACTCTTCTTGGTCCTTTAGGTAACCACTTCTCTTGTTCCATTTACCCTGTGCTGACCCCATCCCAATATAATGCTAGTGCATTCTGGGAAGAAAAGTGAGGCATATTCCTCCTCCTGAGTTCTACGTTGGAATGAGGAATAATCTCATAGAAACAGTGTGGCTTCAATTTCAAACATGTCTGTGGATGCCTATTTGGCTCACTATAGTCCTGATTTGTCACTCTAAAATCTGTCTTATTGATAGAGTTAATTAACAAAATCAATTTTTAAATTGTGAGGCTGATCTAGATTCAAATTTCAGCCCAGCACTTAACCAGTCCTGTGAACTTGGACAACTCAGTCCCCAATTTAAAAACTGATTTTGTTAATGAACTCTAACAATACACAGATTGTAGAGTGACAAATCAGGATTACGGTATATGTTAATACCCAAGTTAGTTACCAAGAGAAAACCTTTTCCCCAGGTTTCTACTACATGTGTCCCTCAACATATAAAGATGAGTTCATGGAGACAGCAAATTCAACAAATATTGCTTGCATATTTACTCTTCTGAGCATTATCCTGGAAATTGGAGAATAATAGCTACTAGCTCTTGTGTCCTAAGTGCTGGATATTTTCTCTGAAGTCTATCACAACCCTATGTAGTAGTTAAGAATTTCCTCATTTTACAGACGAGGAAACTGAGTTGTCCAAGTTCACAGGACTGGTAAGTGCTGGGCTGGCATTGGAATCCAGATCTGCCTCACTCTGAGGCCTGCATTCCTTTATTATAAGATAGACGATTTTATAGAAACTTGGCAGCCAACTGGATAGTTTGAACAGCCACGAGGTTCTTGACAACTAAAGGTTCACTGCCTTTCATGAACATTTGGAAACTATAAAAGGTCAGATCAAGCCCCTCTTCATCCCCATCTGCTTATTATAACTATGTTACATTACAAATTGAAATCCTCAGCCAAGATCCCCTTAATTGCCTGATAGATTAGTTTATTTTTACCATCTTTCCCAGTGTATAGATCAGCTCACCTCACCCCACTATATGCTACCTTTTGCTGCGCATGGGCCTGGGATGAGAGTGAGTGGAGGAGACGTCTTATTCTTACCGTGTTGGTTACAAAAGGTTACCTAGTAAATAACTCACCAAGAGGCCCATAAAGGTGTTTTGTGAATGGCTTAATATCACAAATATTACCATATATGGGGTTTGGAAAGGTACTTTCTTAACATCAGAGATCAAAACAGATAATTTTGACTTAACACATTCAACTTTAAAAAGACATGTGAACTATTGTCTATAAACATAGCTTCACGGAATCAGAAACTGATATCTTTAGGGAAATAAAAACAAGCCCTATGAATCATCTGTGGAATTAAGTAAGTGGACAAAAGTTAAGCTGACTTTAAGCTACTTCCTTTCCGTCTCCCTTTGAATGCACACAGCCTTGGGAAGCTCCTCTCCAGGCAATAACACAGCGTTTGTCAGCAATAGGCCAGGAAAAGCCATCTCTAAGATGAAAAAACAACACCTGTTTGATGACCAGATGTAGGGACATAATTTGAGACAGAAGAAGCTGAATTTAAGAGACTTATAAAGAAGCAACCCAGCGAAGGGTGTTAGAGGCAGTGTTCCCAAACTGTCAAGTGCATAGAAATCACGCGGTGAAAAGGGAGGAGAGAGGCTTGTTAAATCCAAATTCTGATTTGTGAATTCTGGGGAAAGCCTGAGATTCTCAGATGACACAAGGTTGCTGGAACTCAAACCACAATTGGCATACCATAGTTATGGGGTATTTTGTTATTTAACAGTGCAGACTGGCATTTTGTGACAGTAAAAGACAATGATGAGGAAAGAGCAGTCATGCAAAATGAAACCAGCATGGGAAGGGCAGAGTCGGAGAATCTAAATGTGCATAGCCCTCCCTGCAGGAGGCCACGGGAAGACCCCGAGTCCTGGGCTTGGTCCCACTGCGCTCCTGACCTGTTAGCGTGGACAGATATCCATCAGGACTAACATTATGAATTCAGTCATCCATTCTGTTCTTTCTCATATAGCCCAAGGGACAAATATATGTTGGGGTTCTTAATTTCTACATCATATATTAATTTTTTCCAGGGACAGTGTCAGGTTGCCATGCAACCTTTCTGAAGTTGTCTGAATGTTTGTCCCCCAAGGCGACATACTATACATTCTCTCGCCCAGGAGGGCACGTGTTGCCCATGCTTCTCTGCTCTGCTTTCTAACATCTCTCAGTTCTGCATTTTGTGTGAACTTCAAAGGGGCTGGAAATCCCATTTCTGCTCTACGGTTACATCACGGCCCTATTCACCTGACATGAAGCCTGGTGGTAAGTGTGTCATTTCACGTGCTCTCCATCAAAGGACTGAAGTCATAGAGGAGGATAGACACCAAACATTCAGCATTAGTCTCTTCTTGATGGTAATTACCATCTCGTTGTCCCTTTGCCACCCACGTCCTTTCTTGTTGAGCCCTCCCAAGACTCCTCTGCTTCTCAACGCTCAATGACCTTCAACTAAATGGCCCTACATTCAAGTCTAACAGCATTTAGTACAAAAGCACAGACCTATTTTAAAACATATTCCTGTGTAAAATATCAATATAGGATGGCTCACTTCAGTAATTTGTTTGTAAAGAAAATAAGTTGAGCTGCTTAGTAATTATATCAAATATCCAAATTCTCCACCCATCATCCCCAGACACCCATAAACACCAAATAAGCATTAGTTATGGACCCCAAACTAAAAACTTGCCAAGGGCATGGGAGACAGACCCTGCCCTTGAGATATTGACAGTCTCTTAAGACACATCATTTTTTTTTTCATTTAAACAGTCACTGATTTACCAAATACTTAGTGAGCACTAATTATATGCCAGGCACTATGCTACGTTCTGGAAATAAATTATAAGCAAGACAGATGTAGGTCCTAGAAAAGAGTGACATAGTACATAACATAGCAGCTAAGGACAAACCAGAGGACTCCGATGCTGCAGCGACTTGGTAACTTGCATCCTGCTGGCATGGTCAGAGATGGTACAAGGAAGCAGTAAAACTTGACTGCAACTGCATTAAGTACAAGGAATTCAAATACATAGGACCTTTCGAGAAGCCAAGTAGCTCCTGTGGGCCACAGAAACTTGGGAGATATTTCCTAACTGAAGAAACTGAGCTAGCTGAAGGAGAATGTTTCTGTTGCATATTTTTTCTTAAATTTGAGGAATATTTACCCTTAGGAGTACTCGGTGGGGGGCCAAGGGTAAAAGAATCCATGGTAAAATCATGAACACCCCCCGGGGGTAACAATTTTACTAAGTGGTGATTTAAGATGTGTGTGTGCATGCATGTATGGCATAGAATGGAAAATTTGCATGAATATTTAATATATACCAGGAAACTTCAAAGGCATAGCTTCTTTGCATCAGATCACTTTGGCCTCTACAGCCACACCATCTCCATGACTACCACCACTCCACATCCTCTTCTCTGTCTGCTGGAGAATATGCTTATGGGAAGGAAAACCCTGCTCTGCTGAGAAGATGAGATATGCATCAGATCAGGAACGTTGGTCTGAGTCATTATCTGAAAGATTACATGCCAGACAAAGGGTGTCAGATTCCATTGATGTTGGAGGACATGGGGTGAGACTGAGTATTTGTGAGCTGAGCAGGGACTCCTGGAAGCGGGCAGATGGCTATGTTTCTGAGTCTCATTGGCTGTGTGTGTCTAGTATTAACAAATATCTCCATAATTTTTCTACACAAATGCTTTTCCCCTTTTTTTCATTTTTAAAACCTGTTTTTATAAAGATATTATATAAATTTTAAAATTAGCTTGTCAATGTCTTCAAAACATGTTCTGATATTTCTATTTGCAGATAATTGATATCTTGATATCTTAACAATATGGAGTCTTCTGACCCATCAACACATATTTCCCTCCAGTTAGTTAGGTCTTTTTTAACTTCTTTCCAGTTGTGTAGTCTTCAGTGTAGAGAGGTCTTGCACATCTTTTGTCAGATTTATCCCTAGTCATTTCATATTTGTATGGTCATATAAAGGGTTTTAATTTAAATTTCTGATCATTTGCTCTTTGTATATAAAAATACTATTGAATTTTTTAACCCTCACCTGAGGACATGCTTTTTAATATATATATATATATTATTGATTTTTTACAGAGAGGGAGAGGGATAGAGATTCAGAAACATCGATGAGAGAGAAACACCAATCAGCTTCCTCCTGTACACTCCCCACTGGGGATGTGCCCGCAACCAAGGTACATGCCCTTGTCCAGAATCAAACCTAGGACCCTTGAGTCCGCTGGCTGATGCACTATCCACTGAGCCAAACTGGTTAGGGCTGAGGACATGCTTTTTAATTGATTTTAAGGAGAGAGCAAGAGAGAGAGAGAGAGACAGTGATGTGAGAGCTAAACATTAATCAGTTGCCTCCCTCACGTGCCCCAACTAGGAATCAAACTCATAACTTGGGTATGTTGCAGGAATTGAACCTGCAACCCTTCAGTGTATATGACCATGCTCCAACCAAGCCACAATAGCCAGGGCATACTGTTTTTATATTTTTCCTGCAAATTTAGTAAACTGAATTAGTTCTACCAGCTTTTCTTTTTGTAGATTACATCAAATTTTCTACATAGATGATCATGTCTTCTGAGAATACGGACAGAATTGATTTTCCCTGTCTAGTCGGGATGATTTTTACTCTGTTATTTGTACCTTATTGCACTGGCTAAAATCTCTAGTACAGAGTTTAATAGAGTGGTTAGAGCAGTCATCCTATCTTTCTCCTAATTTTAAAGAGTCACCAGCATGATGTTAGCTGTGCATTATTTCATTAATGCCCTTTATCAAACTGAAGTGCCCTTCTGTTTCTAGTTTACTGAGTTTTTATCAGGAATGGATGTTGGTTTTTTATTTAATGCTTTTTTTCCCCATTTTTGTGAAGATCATATTTTTTTTCTTTTTTACTTTGTTAATATGATGAATGACATTGATTTTTTTTAATGTTAAGCCAACCCTACATTTCCTCACTAAATTACTTTAGTTATTCTATACACAATCTATTATATTTTGTTTAAAAGTTTTACACGTTTATAAATGGTATTGGTGTATAGTTTTCCTATAATGTCTTTCTAGAGTTGTGATATTAACATAATGCTGACCTCATAAAATGAGTTGGGTATTACCCCCTTTTTAAAATTTTTCTAAAAGAGTATAGGCAGAACTGATAACATCTCTTTCTTACATATTTGGCGGAATTCACTGGTGAATCCAACTTGTCCTAAAGTTAAGGGGAGTTTTTTAACTATAAGTTTAATTTTTAAAATAGATACAGGGCTATTTAGGTTATCTAATCTTTCTTGAGTGAGCTTTTGTAGTTTGTGTCTTTATAAAAATTTGTTCCTTTCATCAAAGTTGTTGAATTTATTGACATAAACCTCTTCATATTATTCTCTAATTACCCTGTTAATATCTGTAGGATCTACAGTGATGCCATCTTCTCATTTTCTATATTGTAATTTGTGTCTTCTTGTTTTTCTCCCTCGCTCATCTGTCTAGATAGATGTTTATTGATTTTTATTTTGTTACTCTTCTCAGAGAGTCAGTTTTTGGTCTCATTGATTTTCTCTATCGTATTTCTGATAATAATTTCATCAACTTCTGCTCTGATCTTTACTATTTCCTTTGTTCTACCTACTTATGTTTAATTTCTTCTTTTTCTAGTTTCTTAGGGTGGAAACTGAGGTCATTCATTTGAGACCCTTCTTCTCTTTTGATATAGGCATTTAATGCTATAAATTTTCCTCTAATTACTCCCTCCCACAAATTTTAATATGTTGTACATATGCCTTGGTTCAGTTCAAATACTTCCTTTTCCCTTTTGATTGCTTCTTTGATTCACAAGTTATCCATAAATCTGTTACTTAATCTTCAAATATTGGGAGTATTCCTGAGATATTTTTATTATTGATTTTTAATTTACTTCCACTCTGGATGAATTCACTCTTGCCTTTTATTCCCCAATCTGCTATTTCCCAAGAACGCTGTGATTTCTTACTTGTGACTTTACTCAGATGTGCTGTCCTCCATACAGCTCTTCCAAGCTCTGCCAGATGAAGTGTGTGGCTTTCTCTTTTGTGCCTGCAAAGCCCTTTTCATGCACTCGTTCAGGAGTTCTTGTCACACTGGGCTGCAATTATGAGTTTTTAAGTTTTTCTTCCCTGCTAGGCTCAAGTCCTCAAGTGCAGCAGTGGAATTTTATGCAGGTTTGTCTCCACAGAGCACACTGGAGTTTCATGAGTGAGTGAATGAATGAATGAATGGAGTCAGTGACAGAGTCACTTAATTTTGAGTCCTCCTAAGCTCATTTCTCCAGCTCCTAGAATGACTCAGCTACTGAAATCAAAGAGAAGATGTGAGTATCAAGAAAGAGACGGGCGGCATACCAGGTAAATAAGGTTCTTTGTGTGAAAGAACCAGGGACACGACGCAGAGCCTCTCAGGTATGGCAGGATACCTGCTTTATGTCCAGGTTTACTCTGCGCCTGCAGGAGCTGGGCCGGTGGTTATAGCCCAGGCGGGGCCTTACCTATGCAGATGGTAACCAGGCCTGCTGGTGAGTGAGTGCAGCAGACGCAAAGCAGAGCCACACAGGTGCTCCCCACTCCAGCTGTGGGAACCTCTGGGCTGAACACAGGGAAATGATGTCTGCACCAGGCAAGTGTGCACAGCAGTGTGTGTGCGTGCACGTGTGTGTGTGTGTGTGCGCGCGCGTGTGCGTGTGTGTGTGTGTGTGTGTGTGTGTGTGTGTGTGTGTGTAGGGGAACAGAAGGAGGGGGCCGGATGGAGATGAATGACTACTATGTACTCACCAGGAAAAAAGGACCAGCAGATCCCTTCCATCCCTGGCTGTACTCAAATCCTACACTTTCTAGTGAGTTGATATAATAATGTCTCACCTTCCCTAAAATCCATCTGTGTCTGTCAGTGACTAATACCATCATAAAACTTGGCACTTTCAGATCATTTCACAGCAGAAAAGGAGGCTTCCCTGTAACAGTGGATGCCTTTTAGGAAATGTTCTTTATAAAAAGAGGTCAGAATATCAAGCTTTGATGGAGGATTTAGACATCAGCCGGCAAATAAGCGGGTATATAACAGACTTCCCAGGCACCTAGTTCACCCTATATATTCTACCACAGCCCTTATAAATTAGTGAAATCAGCACTTTCTATTATTCAATATTGTGTGCACAGTTCTAAAACCACTAGGAGATCACACACAGAGGGAACATCTCCCTGCATTCTGGAATCAGTCACTAAAGCGCGCACTCAGGACAGAGGCCAACCAAATAAATGGCTTGAATAGGGAGGGCAAGACCTTTGTACACCTCTCTCTGCAGCCCTGTCTCCCACTGTTTCTACACAAGCCCCCTACACTGCTAAAATACCAGGCCTCTTAGCAATCTGGGGGGAAGGGCAAAAACTTCTATTATATTCCCAAGTCTTTGCTCAATGTGTAAGATATTCATTCAAGCAGCATCCTGCAAAAAAAGCTGTGCACTTGGTCTGGCTTCTCCAATAAACGGACGGACTCCATCCAGTCCATATCTGGAAAAGCTTTCAGCTCTTTCATTCAAGGCTCAGTTGAGAATAATTGGGCCCATACTCTCACATGAGAACTTGATAGAGTTTACTCTGGGTCCTTATGGATGACAAAGGGTGAAAAACACACTATACATGCTGGCCTCAGGCCCTAGTGGCCCCTCTCTGAGGAGCTGGTAAGAACCCTGGACCAGTGTGGCTGGGGATCCAGGTGTGTGGGAATCTGCTTGTGTGTGGTCCACGCTGGAGCTCCACAGAGTCAGCCTGGAGCTGTCTGCTCTTTCCTCTGAGCTCAGTGTTTGAAACTCAAACTGCATCTGTTGATTCCATAGGGGTATAGCTTTCCTCCAACGTGTTCTGCAGAGTGATGGCTGTATTTCCGAGTGAGCGCTCAGAGACCAGATCTGGTGTGGTCCTCTCCCAGAAAGAATGAGACGTAGGTTTGGAAACAGCCCTAGCCTAGCTGATGGGCAGCCGCCTTATACCCTGAGACAAGGCTGTTGTTTGCACTGAAACGAATCATTCTGGGTTCTGAAACACGGGAGAAGCAAGCTTTCTTGAGTTTGACCCTGGCCGATTGACTACCTATTCTTCAACATCCTTAATCTTGAATTTGTAGTCTATGTTGCATATTCCTGAAGAGGCCCTTTTATTTCTTTCTGCCGATTCCTTTAACTCTTAACTGTTTTACTAAGAAAACTGACTTGATATCAATATCTGAAAACAAATTTAAATCTTATTATGTGACATGATTTTCCTTACAGGGGCAAAGATTACCAGTAAAGTAACAATAAAGGGTCTTTGACAAAGCAGCTTGTTACCAAATGTCTGTTTCATTTACTGATTCATTCATTCATCACTCATTTCCTGAGTTCTTGCTTTGCACCACATACCACGTGAGGCACTAGGGATACAAAGATGAACAGACTCCTACTTTCAAGCAGTTCACAGCCCAGTGGGGTGACAGACATCTAAGCAAGCAAGGAAGTAAATTATTTTGTTGGAAGAGCAATGCTAACCACCCGTAAAGGGTAAAGTGGGATTCTGGGGAGTGGTCTGCTTAGAGTTGGGAGTGGGAGGACAGAAGGATGGTGAAGAGCAGGCATTGTCATCAGATGCGAAGCCCTGGCCCTGGCCCTGGCCCTCACTAGCTCTCAGATGTTAGAAAAATTACTTAACCTATCTGAGCTTCAGCTTTATCTGTGATATCAAAATAATTATAATGGACTTTTCCAGAAGATTAAGTAAGATCATATTTATAAAACACTTAGCACAGTTGCTGGCACCTGATAAGTGTTGAATAAATGGGGCCTCTCCATTAAATTTATCATTATTATTTTCTATTTAGTCGGGACCAACATGTGACATACTAGAAGAGGATCTGAGTTAAAGACGAGATAAGGGAGGCAGACAGCGGCTTCCTACCCAGATTACACAGAAGACCTATGTTCTGTTTATTGAGAGCTGTCAGCCTGCCTCAATTTGCTATAAAATCCACTTCTTTTCTAGATGCTGGTTGGGAAATTCTACCCCGGATTATCAGCTTATGAGGTGCATGGCCGAGGCAGGTCGGGGAATGGTCCCGCCACCTTATCTGGCTCTCCAGCTTGGCAATGCCCTGCTCCTCAATTCCCTTTTCATTCTAAACGCAGAATTCCATGCAGAGAAGATGCATTTCGCTCGTCCCTGGCATAACTGTGTCTGTCTCCTGGACAAGTGCCAGTTGTAAATGGTTCCTACTTCCCTCCTGTTAATACTGAGTCTGCGTGTATGCCTATCTGGGCCTTTGTTTAAATATTAAGGAGTACGTCCAGATAGTAAGCACACAGAAATGTAGACACATGGCCAAGAAAAAGAGTGTGATTGATACGAAATACAGTGGTGACTAAATATTCAGAACCAGAGAAATTACAAAGATTCATTCAATTTTTTTTCATCCATAGTTATTCAATGTAATGGGGGGCCCAGGGAGGCATATGATGCCCAGACATAGAACTAGTGTGGGCACCGTGCCAAATTAAAAACACAATATTGCTGAAAATTTTAAATATTTAGAACTAAATTACAATGAAAGCAATATATATCTACTATCTATACTATATACTATACATATACTATACATTATAGTTATGGCTGTGGTTATGGTTATATGACAATTTCTATCAGACAGACTGGCATCTCAGAAGTTCTCAGAGGAGCCCTAACCGGTTTGGCTCAGTGGATAGAGAGTCAGCCTGCGGACTCAAGAGTCCCAGGTTCAATTCCGGTCAAGGGCATGTACCTTGGTTGCGGGCACATCCCCAGTAGGGAGTGTGCAGGAGGCAGCTGATCGATGTTTCTCTCTCATCAGTGTTTCTAACTCTCTATCCCTCTCCCTTCCTCTCTGTAAAAAATCAATAAAATATATTTTTTTTAAAAAGAAGTTCTCAGAGGAAAAGTTAAAGTCTTACATGTATATATTAGTAAAAAGTAAAGATGGAAATTAATAAAAATAGGTTTTAAGCTTAAAAAGAAAGTAGTAAATCTAGAGATATTATTGGAAAGTCAATAATAGAAGAGAAAAAATATATAAAATAAAATAGGGATTATTGACAAATCTAAAAGATAATTATTTGAAATAATAGAAAGAAAAGATTGAAGGAAGGGAGAGAGGTTCATAGGGAAGGAAGACAAGAAAGTAAGAGAGGGAAGGAGGGACTAGGTAGGGAGCGAGGAAGGAGGAAGGAAGGGAGGGAGGGAGGGAGGGAGGGAGGAAATTAGGGCAAAGTTAAAGAGTGTCCTTGCGTCCCAGACTAGGCTGATGCTGCCAACCCCGAATTTTCCTACCACATCAAAGAACTGACCCCCCTACCACTAGGACCAGCATCCTTCCAGTCCTGGATTCTTTACCTCTAATTGGGACACCAAGAGGTCCATTGGAGGAGAACAGGATTAGGATTAGATACCTGAACATAACAGGCTCCTTCCTAACGGACGCATTGCCTCTGAATTGATTCAAAACTCTTTCACACTCATTTCTATAACATCGTGTTTTCAACATTTACTCCCTGTTATGTGAGGCATGTGAGGCATGTGAGGCTTAAGGCAAACCTATTCTTCTATCACAAAATTCTCTTCAACCTCTAACTGTCAATATGTTCAAGCTCTAGGATGTGGAAACTATGTTGAATATATAACATCGAGCCACCTGATTATTTGATCATTACATCCTACCTCAGCCTGGTCTCTAAGTCTAGCATGCTGTATGCCTGGGAATGGCCCCATCACCCTCTCCTACCTGCCTGGCTGTGGCTGAGCATCCCAGCTGTAGTTGAACATCTGCTTATGAGGATAAGGGTAAGAGATAAGTCTCTGTGATTTAGGCCAGGTCAGGACACATCCCATGGTTACTTGAGCTGGAAAAAAATTCATGAAGAAGCGGAGGGTTGAACCTTGAACGAAGCCAGGATCAAAGCCTGTATTTCAGGATTTCTTGCAGGTGTGTTTGATTGCTTTGTGCCCACGATCAGGAACTGTGAAACGTGGCTACCAATTTGTTTTCATTCTTTGTTTGGCTGTGTCTAATGATGTCAAAACAACCTGTCAGTTCAACACAAAGATGTTAGCTGGTTCATTGGAGATACTCACTTGCTGTTTGACATTGGGGAGCCAGAAATACTGGGAGCTGGACCACCCTCTCCCTTCCCTGGACTCCCTCCAGCCACCTCTCCTGCAATTGCTGTTCTCTGTTACTTGTTGGCAAGTGGGAGAGAGGTAGCTCACTCTGCAACCTGTTCAAGCTTATATGATCTGCATTATCACTCACAATGAACCCTACTGCAGCTGAAGAATGAAACTCAATGTACTTGAATATATCTATTGTTAAGTCTATGGCTGGATAAGGATAATGATTACAGTAATTATTAGATCATTTGCAATAATAGGAATTTGCTTGTTATCTTCACCTTTATCTTCAAAGCATTAGATCAACACTAACTTGATCCTTTAAACACCCTCTGCTTGGCCGATTCACATCGGTCAACTGCTATACACGCTAATCTTAGAACACAGCCAGGGAAATACCTGCTTCCTGTAGCTACGTTCAGTCATGGCAGTCTTCTGAGGCTGTGGCTGCCCTGCATCTGCAGCCACCTTCCTTCCGGCATTCAGCTGACTGAATACCTACTTAGACCACCGCTGGGTGGTGAGAGATGCTAAAGGCTGCGAGGCACAGAGCTCAACAAACCACCTTCCAATGCGCACTCTGCAAGTAAAAGTAGCTTTCTGAGTGGGTAGCGTTTCATTTGGAACTTTGAATTATAGAGACCAGGGAGAACGTGGTCACATGGACATGGAACAGGCCACACAGCTTCAGAAATAAAAGAGGCCTTAGTGCACGGGGGCGGTCCATCGGAGCAGGAGGAAATCTCGTGTCATTTTGTAAATTTTCTGCCTACAGTGTGTGCACTATGGCTAGAGACACCAGACGGATTTTTAACTAGCTTCATTTGGAGTAATCAAAAGGAGGAAAGACATCTACCCTCCCATTCTATTTTTAAAATCTTGATTTACAAACTTTTAAGTAATAAAAGAGTTTAGTCTGACAGCACTTCATCACATAGCTATGCAATATTATGAGAGATGGATGTCTGGCCAGGTGACAGTATCCAGCAACCAGGCTTTAAACACTGTTCTTCCCACAGGTACACATACCACATGGAACATTTTTTTTTTCTTAAGCTGAGTGACATTTTTCAACTGACAATTGTGTTTGATTTATTTGTACAACCTACAATGAAATGTTGGGCCCATTTCAAATTAAAAGTCCACTTTCTTCTTTTGTCTCTTCATTATAAGGAAACCTCCAAAGGGAAAATACTTTTTCTAGAGCTGGGTTGTGGTGGTGAGGGCAAAGGTCATGTGGCACCGCGCACTGTGGGGCGAGGCACTTGCTCAGACTGTGACAGCTTGCTGAAAGAAAGGCTTTGAGTCAGACATGAATTTGGCGGTGATGAAATCTGTTAAGCATCTTCTCTACCTTATCAGGAAACATCAGGTGAGTCTCCCCAGCAGCTGTCTCTCTCTCCTACCTCATTCCTGCAAGGAGGCGGGCAGCAGCTCGGTGCTGAGTCAGTTTCTGAGCACCTGGGGACAGTGAGAAGTCCCAGGGCGTGGAGGCAGGAGGCCGGAGGGCCTGCTCAGGCTCCGGCACAAGCTTACTGGATGGCCCTAAACAAGACATTCCCCCTTTCTGAGCCTCCCTCAGTTCTCCATTTATAAAGCAAGAAGAAGAGTTCCGGCAAAGATGATATATTACGTTTATATCTAGTACACTTTGTCAGCTTGAAACACATAGCAATGATAAATTAAATAGAAAAAGCGAAATCCAAAAAGACAGAGCTGGGCTCAGAAGTATAACAAACATCACCGTGGACTGAAATAGAACTTAAATGCAAAGTAGTGGCAGAGCTGAAGCCACAAGCCTTCTAGGTCATCATCCAAACCAAAGCACTGGTAGCCAGGAGCCCAGTTCCCATGGGGCAAAATGGACTAACCGTGCTCCACCATCCGAACTGGGAGACGAAAGCTAGGTTCAGTACCTGCAGTCAGTGCTGGAGGGGGAATTCCCAACCGTGACACAAAGGAAGCTATTGTTGATTCTCCATAGGGCTTATGCTTATAGGAAACTGTGGTCATAGGGATGCAGGTGAATACAAAGACCAGACACAGAATCAAGTTACCCGCTGGCTCAGTGGCCAGACATGTCATTTCCACAAACTGCCACAGGGAAGAAGTGCTAACTTGTCATTAGAATGTGTGGCGCTGCTCTGCAGGTTCAGAAAAGCTATGAGGTGACATCTATAAACTTTATACGATAAGAAGGACACACACAGATGGGAAAATGAGGAAACTAAACTTTCATATCCATCTGAGACTAAATTTAAAATGCACAGATAAATATTACACGAAGAAAGGGAGTCAAACATCATTAAGAGTGTTCAAGGGTATTCTCAGATGAAATTAACTAACTTTATGAGTCTGAAAAAATTTACAAAATAAACATGTGTAGTAACATCAAAGAGATAAAAGAATAATTTCTATAAAAATGAACAAAAATGAAACAAAAATTGGTAGAAAACAAACAAGAACAGGCGTTTAAAATAGAGGCATTAAAGTGACTAAAACACAAAATCTAGACTAAAACACAAAATCTAGACTAGACACAGTAAAAGAGGATTTAGTGAATTGGTAAAAAGTGCACAATATGTCCAAATTTGTGAGATTCACCTAAATCAGTGCATAGAAGGAAACATATAGCTTGAAGGCTCATAGATAAATCTAAAGAAAGATCTAAAATCAATGGCCTACGGTTCCACTTTAAGAAGCTAAAAACAAAAAAGCAAAGTAAATCCAGAGTAGGTAGGTAGAAGAAATAAATACAGATAAAAAGCAAAAAAAAAAATCAATTAAATTTAAAACAGAAAATAGTTATTAAACTAAGAGAACCCAATTTATGTTCTTTGAAGAAAAAAATTCTATAAAATTAAGAAACACTGAGACTGATCAAGTAGGAAAGAATGAAGGGGAGTACAAATTAACAGTATTGTGGATGAAAGATGGTATATCTATTGACCCTATAGATATTAAATGTATAATAAAATAATATGAAAAATTTATGTATGCCAAAAAATTAAACATCTTGGTGAAATAGATGCATTTCTTTAAAATATAAGTTGTCAAAATGGCACAAGATGAAAAAAGTTCAAACAGCAATTTTATAAAGAAACTGTTTTTATCAAAACTCTTCCTCTAATAAAATACAAGATCCCAATGATTTTACTGGTGAATTCTTTCAAACACTTAAGGAAGAAATAACACTAATTTTACACAAACTTTAAAAATAAACACGGGACCAAACATATCTCATATCATTTTATAATGCCAGCTTAATCCTAATGCCAAAACTTATAAGGACATTACAAAAAATACAATTATAAATTGATATTCCTCAAAAATATTAATGAAAAATACAAGCACATTAACTCTAGCAACTGTATACAACAATATAGTATAATTCTTGTTTCCAACCCTGACATCTTTCTCTAGAAATAGACTGAAAGAGTCAACAATCTATGAGATATCCCAACTCTCACAGTACTTGAAATCCTCATGTTAGAACTTGAACTTCCAAATGGGAAAGGAAATTAACCTAGTCCCTCTATGAGGTCATCAAGGACCTTTTCTTTTTTTATCACTGTTCACTCTTCTATAGATTCAGTTTATCCTAAGGCTGGTTCCCTTTGCCATAACAGGATGGCAACCAATACAATGCCTCCTCATTCTCACCAATGGAAGTGAGAGACCATATCTTCCTGAGGTTTTTTTTTTTTTTATGATCAAGGAAAGTTTTATCAAAATTCCCATAAAATATAGCCTCTTATATCTCACTAGAGGCCCGGTGCACGACATTTGTGCACTGTGGGCGGGGGGGGGGGGGGGGGGGGGACGGGTACCTCAGCCCAGCCTGCACCCTCTCATAGTCCGGGACCCCTTGGGGGATGTCCGACTGCCAGCTTAGGATATCCCCCAAGGGGTCCTTAGCTTTGCTGCAGAGGTGGGAGAGGCTCCCGCCACCACCGCTGTGCTCACCAGCCATAAGCCCGGCTTCTGGCTGAGTGGCGCTCCCCCTGTGGGAGCACATTGACCACCAGGGGGCAGCTCCTTCATTGAATGTCTGCCCCCTGGTGGTCAGTACATGTCATAGAAACCGGTCATTCCACAGTTAGGTCGATTTGCATATTAGCCTTTTATTATATAGGATTGCTTGTAAGTATGTTTCTGGACAATTTATGAACCAATGCTTACCAATAGGGAACACCATGTGGTGATCAGCTTAGACCTGAGTTCTCACATCCTTCTTTGGCAAGAGGAATGGGAATGACCTTGATGGGTTTAAATGTAATCAAGGGCTTAAACCTGCAGCTGGGAAGCCCCCAATAGAGAAGGGACAGAATGATTGCTGGAGAGACCAGTAGTGTCCATTGAGTGTTGCTGTCTACACCACAGGGAATGCCATCAAGCATTTGCGGGGCTGGTTAGGCTGCTGATGTGTCCTTTTCATTTTGTATTTTGGGATCCACTGGTCTCTTGCAAAGATTATTTTTAGCATCAATAAAGCTAGTTAAAAGCCGAAACACTGACCTATTTTTCCGTTACAGGGAAGACCGCATGGCAGGAACATTTGGCTGGGAAGCTGCTGGTTCAGAGTCTGAGAGGAAATTCCAAATCCAGATCTTAGAGAAATGAGATGCCTCAGGATCTGTCAGATCCCCCAAGAAGTTGGGGGAACATCCTGGCGACTTTTGTGCCCTCATTGCTCTTGGCTAATATCGGGGAATCCAGGTATTTGGAGAGCTGAGGAGGGAGATTTCATGGCAGGGACTAACTCAGCAGAATGACTTCTAAGAAAATTCGATCAGCTTTTTCTACTCTCAGAGTCCAGGCTACTGAGCGCTTTAAAACCTCTTGCTTCTGTGGTCCGATTAGATGGGAAATACATTTTTTGTCTCAGATATTTATTTAAAAGTTTCATTTTCACTTAATAAATCCATAGCCATGGCACACATGGAAGGTTTACCCAAGTGGTAATTTATGCTCATTGCAGAATTACTTTTGAAACTGTATGGGCTGCCTGTCACTGAGGGAAATTGTGGCCACTCAGTTTTTAGACTTATTGGCTGTTACAGATCTGGGAGTTGATATATATTTGAAATGTTTATGCCTTCTCCTTCTTGTTAATTATCGATCTAAACCTTTATGGAGCCTGAGACATTTGTGAACAAGGCTTTCATTAATCCCCAAGGCTGCTGAGGGGTCTGGGCAATGGAATTCCCAATTAAGATATGCAGAAAACTTGGGAACTAACAGCTAATTTCCAGGGTCACATCGTGGGTCAGTGATGGCCAAGCTTACAGAGTTTCTAACAGGGTATAAGACATCCAATTTGCTCACCATAGATGACCCTTTAGTTGTACCTAGATCACTGTCAAGGCTGCCCCAGAAAAAAAAAAGCGGGGGGGGACGTAGATACATCCATTCACAATCCTCCTGGAGCCTCCTTAAATCAGGGACACCTATCTTGTGTCTTGCTTCCACCCTTGCCTGAGTGCAATCTATCCTCTAGTGTGTTTATCCCCTTATTCTGAAGCAGGTATGGAAGACTTCCAGACCACTAAATCTTATCTTATACTTCTCCTCTTCTCTTTCCTCCCACTGCTTCAGCACTCTCAGAGAGTAGTCACCCACACATCCCAGTGGGAGGAGTCTGAGGTGAGGTGGTTCCTTCACTCTCCTTATTGGTGGGAGCCAGTGGAGGGTTTCAGGACCAGCCACAAGCCCTGCCATGGACAAGGTAGGCACAGGAGCTGCACCAGCCCACACAAGGCCCTTCCCTCCTTGGGTCCACAAAAGGATGAAGGAAGGAGGACATGCTCTGTTCTCTTCCCCCATGTTGTCTTCTTAAGGGACTTGAGGAGAACCTCCAACTCCTTGCCTACTCCCAATCATTTTCTAAAAGGATTCCTTGCTCAAGAAAGCAATTGAAACTGTTTCCTTCTATACACAAGACTGTCTGCACCTGTCAAGCCTTCCAGAAATATTCTAGTGCCTCTGAATTCTGGCTCTGGCCTCGCCGGCATGTGTCTTACCTTTTGTTTCCTTGGAGGTCTTGATTTTGAAGTAAGAATACAGATTGATGGGAAATGGGGAAGCAGACATCAGATCCTGGAGGCCTCAAATGCTAAGGCGAAGAATCAGATGTTGCCTTGGGGGCTGTGTGGAGCCCTTTACCAAAGCGCCTGCTTCACCTTTTGGAGGTTGAGAGGAGACTCGGCCTCCTTCCCTAATGGCCCAGAGGCACTGTGAGCCCAGAGCATCCTACGCCTTGTGTGAGAACTAGAGGGTCCTCTGCTCTAGACCAGCCATCTCTCGCCGCTGGACACAGGAAAGGCCCTGAGAACTTTCCCTGCCCAAGCCCCTCGTATGTAAGGAGGCTGAGGCCCACTGAGTCTACGTGAAGGCTTCAGTCTTTCAATCACATGCTCCTGATTACAAATGCAAGAATGAGGGGGCCCAATGGGGTGCTCGCCTCCGGGAGGCCTGTGGTTTTATGTGTGTGAGCAAACACATTTTGTTTAAATAGACCTTCCTCCTGCCCCCACCCGGCCCCGCCTCCACCTCCGCCACCCCGTCTTTATTCATTGCTAACAGATGCTGCCCAGGCTGCAGCCAGACAAGAGCAGGAGCACACGGGCTCCCACGCGGGAGAAGCGGGAAAACTGATGAGCTGCCACAAAGCAGGGTGTATGGGGGCCTTGGCTTTGAATTTCAATCCCCGCTCTGGCTCCCCTCACCCCCCACTAAGCAGGCCTTCAGACAATTTCTGTTCTGTGTCCTTCACATCTGAGAACAGCCAGATGAAAGGAGGCCAGTGCGGGCTGCTTCGGAGTGGGTGCTCCTCTGACAACTGCAGTAGGACCAGGGACTGGTCCATGGCCTCCTCCCAAGGTACCAGCGGGATAGGAAAAAGAATGAGGCCGAGAGCCCTGGCAGGAACAGCTCCCTCGTACTCATGCCCATCTCCTCTGACAGGGAAAGTGTGCCCTGTCTCCAACCACCCTGAGGCAGACAGAGAGGCCAAGGCTGAGAAGGAGGGCTGAGGAGGGGCACTACAGCAAAACCCTCATGACCACAGCTCTCTCTTGAACCCCTTCACAACCGTCTGAACACCCTAACATTCTGACATTGCACCATGTCACATGGAAGATCCCCTGTAGTAACAAGCTTGCTAACTGTCCTGCTAGGTATAACCACCCCCCTAAACTCTGCCTGACTCCTGCCCATCCTCAGGGCCTAGGTAAGGGACACCTCTCCTCTGAAGCCTACCCTGACCCCCAGTCCCAGGTGATCACTGCTGCCTCTGAGCCCCAAGCCTGGACATGGCCCAGCATGGATCACCTTACACATGAGAAATCTCGATGGGCTTGGTGTCAGAGACCTGAATTGGAGTCCTGGCTCTGCTATGCACATCAACTGTGTGACCCTCGCTATGTCCCACGGCCACATAAAAATGTGGCCTCCTTACCTGAAAAATAAAAATGTTGGTGTCATTCCTGCCATCTACACCATCACTATCATGGGATCAACTGAGAAGCCAGGTGTTAAAGGACTGTATCAATTGTACAAAGAAACTGACAGTGTCATTGCTATGCATTTGCTACTTCGTTATTATTACTCCAGTGTCATGACTGTTAATACTGGATAGTGGAAGGAGGACCCTTCTGAGGAAGTCCATTTCAGTTACTCAATAATCTCCTCCAGAAGGAATTAGTTTCATTTATCCTTTCCTTGAGGTCAGTTTCAACACAGAGTGGAGTGGGGACAGGAGATCCCTTAGCTGGAAAGTCAAGGAGACTGGGCCAATTTCTCCCTATCCATCCACCCTAAGTGTACTGATCACTGGTCTGATGTGGGTGCTCTCTTTGAGAGTCCCTGTGCTCTCAAAGTGGGCCAAGTCCACCTTCCTGGATCTAACGTTATGTGCGTGAAAGTTTACAAAGTGAATGTGCCAAGCAAAGACATGGAGGAAACTTAAAGCTGGGGGGAAAGGGTGAAGGGATTAAGCAAAACCAAACAAACAAACTCATAGACACAGACAACAGCATGGTTATTACCAGAGGGAAAGGGGGATGCGGAGGTAGGAGAGGGTAAAGGGGGGGAAAATGATAACGGAAGGAGATCTGGCTTGAGGTGGCAAACATACAGATAATGTATTATAGAATGGTACACCTAAAACCTATATAATTTTATTAACCAATGTCATTCCAATAAATTCAATTTTTTTAAAGTTTAAAAAGTAAAAAATAAGTTCATATTACTGAGTAAAAGAAGCTAATCTGAAAGGGCTACATACTGTACGATTCCAACTATATGACTTTCAGAAAAGGCAAAAGTATGGAGATAGTGAAAAGATCAGTGATTGCCAGGGGTTGGGGTGGTAGGGATGAGTACAAAGAGCACCGAAGAATATTAGGGCAGTGAGAATACCTTAAGGGTGGAGACAAGTCATTATACATATGTCCGAACTCACAGAATGTACACCACCAAGAGTGAACTGTAACCTACACTATGAACTCTGGGTGATAATGACGTGCCAATGTAGGTTCATCAGTTGTAACAAATGTGATTGGGGGATGCTGATAATGGGGGAGGCAATGCATGTGTGGGGGCAGGAGATAAATGGAAAATATCTGTACCTTCCCCTCAACTTTGCTGTGAACCTAAAACTAACTTCTCTAAAAAAAATTTTTTTAAAGTCTTTTTAAAAAGGGGGGGAGGGGAATGTGTTCCTCATAACAGAAGCTCCTATGTGCTTCTTTGTGAATCCCGAAAGCTGAGTTAGCTGTTTGGCTTTTCGTGAGATTGGGGACCACTTTCGAGGCTTCCTGAGGAAGAGACAAGGAGGACAGAAAATTAGCAGGGATGCTAAGGACCATAGGAAAGCACAGCAAGGGGAAATGGACAGGAGAAGCACAGCACAGGGCATGTCCAGACCCCAGCTCAGCCGAGGGCCTGGATGGAGGCACAAGGCTTCTAAGTCAGGATTCTTGAAAATGTTGCTGGGACAAGGAGGACCATTTCCTGCCCTGTGGGCCAAGGCATAAACTACAAAGCCAACCCCGATGTTTCAGGGAGTTGTTTGCTACACCAGATGCCAGAAATAGAGGGCCAAGCCTTTTGCATCGTTGGCGTCACTTCCTGGACAGTGCTTCACCAACTTCCTTCCGCATCACTCCAGCATCAGCATTGCTGATTGTCCCTCCATGGGTGGATGCAAGAGCCACAGATGGACCTTAGAGAGGAAGTGGACTTGGGGCTCTTCTTCCCTGTTAGCCTTCCTGTGAGCACTGTCCATATATTTACAGGTGTGCTTCCTGGCCCCTGTCCTGACCAGGTTTTTCTCATGGGTGCTCTGGGACACAGCTGTGTGGGGTGACCTGCAGGGACAGCCTACTATGAAGAGACCTGGGGAGAACCTGCAGCACAGGCTTCAGTGCTCAGATGGTACTGCCCTGAAGTCATGGAGAAGAAGAAAGTTCTGTGTGCACCACTGGGATGAGACACCCCAGAGTGCCCAGCCGCTGTGCTGCCTTCCAGCACAGTCTGGAGGCAGAATTTATACTTTCCCATCGCTTGTTATGGCCCATGATGCCTCAAGGACACAAATGTGAATGGAAAGTCTTTGGTCTTCTCGAGAATTTAAAAACATCTGCCCTTTCAAATGCAGTTGCTGAGACATCCCGGCCAGGAGCTGCCCGTGGCCACGCTTTCACCAGCCCCAGCAGGCTGCCCGTCCCTAATCTGTGCTCCCACATCACCCATGTTGATCTCTGCCCCTATGTTTATTACACGGTATTGGAAAGTATGTGTTTACTTCTCTGGTTTCCTCAAAAACCACAAGCTGCTAGATGTCAGGGGTCCCAAATGGGTGGCCAGTTTTGGTGACCTAACCTGTCTGTGTGACTGTGGGCAGTTAGCAAGTGCTCAGCAAATGTCTGGGGAATGAATGAATGAATGAATAGCCTGTCTTTAAGGAGCCAGGAAGACACAACAGAGGAAGAGAGGGGCAACTAGACTGCCAGAATCCTAGAGGTTTCAAGCCAAGAAAATAAGCAGTAATAAAAAAAATAAATGTATAGAAGATAGGTCGATACATACATACATAGATACACAGACAGATACATCCCATATAATAAAAGGCTAATATGCAAATAGACCGAATGGTGGAACGACCGGTCACTGTGATGCGCACTGACCACCAGGGGGCAGATGCTCAACGCAGGAGCTGCCCCCTGGTGGTCAGTGCGCTCCCACAGGGGGAGCACGGCTCAGCCAGAAGCCCTGAACCAGGCTCACGGCTGGCGAGTGCAGCAGCAGTAGCAGGAGCCTCTCAGGCGGGCAGTTAAGGAGCGAGGGGTCCCGGACTGCGAGAGCCCGGACTGCAAGAGGGATGTCTGCCTGCCGGCTTGATCAGGCCTAAGCCGGCTGGCAGACATCCTCTGAGGAGTCCCGGACTGCAAGAGGGCACAGGCCAGGCTGAGGGACCTCCTACCCCAGTGCTCAAAACTCGTGCACCCAGGCCTCTAGTTAAATAATAGTCATTGCATGGACTATATGAGTCACTAATAATGTGCCAAGCATTTCATAGATATTATCTCATTTAATTCCCTAACCTATGAAGTCAGCAATACAATCCCGCTACTTCAATGTAGAAATGCGATCTTGAGAAGGAAATCTTCATCAGAGAAACCCTCTTCAGACCTCCTGCCCTCGCCTGAAATGACTCCTGGTGTGACTGATGAATTCATGTTTCTGAGCATTTGGAGAAAGGGGAGAAGGACAAGAGGCACTGCTGTTCCTGCACGACCACCATGGACCAGGCAATGGGCTGGGTGCGCTACACACACATTCTCACTGAAGCCCACAGAAATCCTGAGCGGATTGTATTATCATCGATAACACTTTCATAAATGAAGAGATCAAGGTGAGATAAAGTTGAAATGAGCCCAGGACATAGGCAGGTCCACAGAACCTGTTATATTAATTGGCACTCAATAAATATGCATTGAATTAAATGGAATGGAATGAAATTGAATATCCTTTCTTCATAAAGTCAAATTCTATTGGAGGGTGCCTCGTTTCCACAGCCCTGGCAGCCTGCCGCCTCAATCTCTCTGTAAAAGGCTGCAAGGAGCCCCAGGAGCCATTTGGAGAAGCGAGAGCAAGAAGTGGTACCTCCTGAATTAATGAAAGTGTGTGGTGGTCATGGGTTTGGGTTGAGGCTGTGGCCTGTGGGCCACAAAATCTCACCAGCCTTGTAAAGGGAGAGGTACGTATGCAAAAAGCTTGCCAGTTGGACCGCACAGGGCTCCCTCCTCCCCGAACACCTTAGGAAGGCAGTTCTGGTGGTAGCCAGAGTGGCCGTGAGCCAGCCTGGAGCAGTGTGTGCCTCCGCCCTCAGAACTATTGGAATGCTCTTCATTATATTTGACACAGCTAACTATGGCACTTGGATGTCTGGGCCTCCAGCAGGGACCAGAGAGGAACAGGGTAATCATTTTAAATGACTGAAAATAATTTGCTTTAAAAAATGTATATATTGGGTGTCTCATCCTAGAAATATCTCTCAGTGAGGGAACAACCATTTTGGATTTCTGCAGCTAGCTCGGAAACTTGCACTTAGGACATTTTCAGTTGGTGGCACCAAAAGTCTATGCAGTTTAATAGCTCCAGAATGGATATTTTAATTGGAACATGAGCTAGACATTCCAGTACATGAATCCTCCTGAGAATTCTGACGTCCCCTCCTTCACCAAGTAATCCAGTCTTGTTGGTTTATAATCAACAAGAAAGTCAACCGGAGGCCCCACCCTTTGGACTGTTTTGCTTGTCTCTTGAATATGTCAAGACGTTAGGCCGGTTATTCCCATTCTCATGGCTCAGACCATGAGACTTAACAAGCAGTGACTTCCCGAGCTGCGTAGCAAATGCTGGGGGAGGCAGACGCAGGAAAGAGGAGAGCTGAAGAGCTTGAGAGCAACTGCAGTCAAAATAGGTCACCCCTTTTGTTTCTGCAAAAAGTCCTTCCCTGCTACTGTTCCCCAGGCGCCAGGGTCCACTTCCCGCTTAGAAGCAAGCAACAGCTTGCAGCAAGCTTTTGTTGACACAAATTCCATGTTGCCTGGTGCTTTTGTTTGTTTCACACATAATTCACATTTTTCTATCCTACATGCATTTTTCATAGTCCATCCTGAAGCAATGTCCTGCCTCCCATCCGGGACTCCCCGTCTGGGGTCAAAGTCCCCGCAGATAACTGGGCTAAGGGTGTTGATGGAACACTCAGCGGGATGGAGCTGACATATTAGGAACGAAATTCCTGCAGCACAGAGATTAAAAGTCATCTTGGATCAGATCCTAAATCAAACACAAAAATGAGCCATCGCTCAGGTAGCCCAGGCTGAAGGACACAACAAGGGTCAAATGTGCTTATTCCTATTCTTTCCTAAAGACGTTTACACAGAGTTCAGGGGGGAGAGGAGGAAAGTGCCCTTTTTGGATGAGTCTTGCGGGGTCAAGGACAGAGAGCAAGAATAGGGGACACGTTGGGTATCACCTGTGAGACCAATGGCATCTGTAAGATAAGTGATTTGTCACAACTCCTGAAAGTGACGATCGCCTTCCTATCTCCCAGCCCCAGGACACTGGAAAGGAGCTTCTGAACGTGGCTTTTTTACTTACAACGGATTCCATGGTAGACTTCGTGGAAGCTTACAAAGTCCTAACTAGAAAAAAACATCGGAAGCCACTCATTGCAACTCCCTGCATAAGGCAGGACTCTGCTCCCTGGCACCCCCACAGCATAGCCCCCCTAGCAGGGCAGGACGCGCACTGTCCCACAGGCCGCCCATTTCCTTATTCCACACGCCTCTCTGATCAAGGTCCTCCTTCCACTGAGATCAAGCATAAGTCCCTCCGTCTTCCACCGATGAGTGTAAATCCTGCTTCAAAGTCACAATGAATAAATCCCTTCCTTTAACCATGGCTGGAGCATGTGATGGTTGTCGGCATGGGTTTTGCCACCATTCTGTCCTGAGTTCAAATCCCACCTCTGCCACTTACTCACTTTGGGCCACTTAAATTCTCCAACCCTCAATTCCTCTGACATGAGAACAACGGTGGGATCCATCCGATCAGTCAGGTTTGCCTTTAGGTGCCATAATGGTGGCCGGACCACTTGGCAGAGAAGGAGCACTTGGTGCTTTGTCCTGGCTTTGCCGTGGTAGGTTATGTGGCTCATGTAATTCACTTAACCTTCCCGCAACTCACTCCTGCCTTTCCTAAAATGCTGCTTGTCCTGCCTATTAGTGTCTAGGTCAGCCGTGGGCAAACTACGGCCCGCGGGCCGGATCCGGCCTGTTTGAAATGAATAAAACTAAAAAAAAAAAAAAGATCGTACCCTTTTATGTAATGATGTTTACTTTGAATTTATATTAGTTCACACAAACACTCCATCCATGCTTTTGTTCCGGCCCTCCGGTCCAGTTTAAGAACCCATTGTGGCCCTCGAGTCAAAAAGTTTGCCCACCCCTGGGCTAGGTGCTGCTGTGGAGATCAAATGCAAACATGTGACTTGCACATCTGGGCGCCCATGGGTCTATGGCACAGCCCCACTGCAGGCCTAGGCAAACCTGTAGTGCTCAATAAAAGCCTATCGATTAAGTTTCCTGTGCTTTCTGAGTGCAAGATGAGGAATTGTGGGTCGAGAAGGGAAGAGACTTATTAGAGGGGGTTTATAATTTGGCAGGCCGTCTGGGAGGATCAAGTCCACAGAGAGCAGAAGCTGTGTGCTTGGGCTGCCGGAGAGAGATCTGGGAGACAGGGGAGGATTTAGGTGCCACCTGTTGTAAAAGAACCAGAGGCACAGGAGTGATGAAAAAAGCAGATCCCTGGGCTCCGGAAGGTGCTTTGTGGTTGTCTCCGTCGTGCTGATCAAAGGAGCTCTGAGGAGAGGTTCGTAAAGAAGAGCCTGATGTGCTGAAGGGCTGGTGGGCAGACAGGGCTGGGCTGGGGCGAGGGCACAGGCGTGAACCCAGCCAGGAGGCTTCTCGGCGGAGGGAGTGTCAGCGGAAGCCCCAGCGCTGCAGTGTTTGGGGAAAACAAGGCAGGTTGTCCCAGGAGAGGATACAGCGCTTTACAGTCAGCTCCTTTAATTCTCTCCCATTCCCCACGTCTCACGCCTCTCTCAAGAACAACCTCAAATGTAACCTTTCCCAAAAGGCTTTCCCTCAACTCTGGAGCTCCAATGAATCTACCCATTTCTAAAATTTCTGTAAGAATTTTGGTCTGTCTATGGTACACTGTAGTGACGAGTATAAAAATGTCACTTTCGGACAATATATCTATCTCTATCTTAAAACTAGAAGCCTGTTGCATGAAGATTCGCGCAATAGGCCTTCGTTCCCCTGGCTGCCGGCACCGGTTTTCCTCCGGCGCCCAGGACCCAGGCCTTTGGTCCGGCCACAGCAGAGAGGCCAAGCCTCTTCAGTCCTCAGTCTTCGGTCTTTGCTCCGCGCCTGCGTATGCAAATTAACAGCCATTTTTGTTGGGTTAATTTGCATACTCATCCTGATTGGCTGGTGGGCATAGCGGAGTGGCACCAATTTGCATGTTTCTCTTTTATTAGTGTAGATAAGGTTATTTAACATTTTACAGGTAAAATATATCATGGTCCCTACTCAGCCACCTAGCATCCCCCTGGAACAGACATCAAATTATGTAAAAGGGATTTCTAGCTCATCTGTTCTTGCTTTGAACTCCTGAGCTCCTTACTTGCTCCTCCACTCTTAGTCCTGCTTATGTGTCCGAAATAACCAATGGCCAGTTTCCTTTACATGGCCATGACTTTCCTCCATCCACTCTTGTTCTTCCCTGGTTTCCCCGATCATAGTCCCTCCCAATGCCCTTACACTGCCTCATGGAAAGTCTCCCCACCTGGCTGGCTCAGAAAGACACCAAACATCTGCAATGATATGATATGCTACCAAAGGAGGAATGGAGACCCAGCTCTGTGCCCCTTCTTTAATTTCCCTCATTGCTTACAGCAGACCCATCCATAAACTAGTCATTTACGAAAGGCTGGTAAGTTTCATTTGTCTTTGAAGAAGTGACAAAATAGCCAGTGAAAGGAGCAGGGTAGTGTGAGAGGATTGGTGCCAGAAAGGAGCTGTCCACGGATTCCCCTGTTACAATATGGATCTTGCACACAGAAGGTGCTCAGTGAATATCTGTTGAATAAAATCTAGAGACCCAAGGCAGAAGGGATAAACATGAAACACCCCAAGTGGAAAAGTGGGTAAGGAAGAACTAAGAAAAGGAGCAGTTGCTGTCAATGAAAAAGTATTACATTATATGGAGCCCCCTCCCTTAAATATTGGCCTTCACACCACCTTTCCACCTTCCCTTTACCTACCCGTATGGGAACTTTTCCATAACAACTGACTCCAACCCTGTTGAAAACTCATTTTGCTTGAGTTCAGTTATGTGTTGGCATTGGAAGACTCCTAACCAAAGAGATGGAGGACTCATCTGTTTATCACACTAGGGACTGGAATGGAGGAACAGCCAAGGACAGGAGGACACACTGGGCAGTGGATAAGCCCAAAAGCTACAGCCATTCTGAGAAGCCAAGTGCCCTACTTTTCCTTTCACCATCATTGTGCGTACATTCCCAACCCCAATATGCCACTTTCAAATCTGTTCTTTCCCCACTTGTGTGCAGGTAGCCCATATGGATCTCACATATAAACGCCAAGTTCAGGTTTTTATTCTTTGTCATAACAATTGTTCATTAAGTGCCTTCTATGTGCCTGGCATAGAGCTAAATGCTTTCTCATATTTTATGTCATTTAGCCATTATATCAATTACTTTAAAGTTACTACTTTTATCACTATTTTACTACTGAGGAAATTTAAATGCAGAGAAGTTAAGTCACTTATCCAAAGTCACACAGCCAGTAATAAAGTTAGATTGGAATTCATATTTTTTGAAGCAAAGATCAGCATTTTTTGCATAGTACCACACTTGCCTTTAACAAGTATATAATAATACTTATAAATTTCTACTTAAGAATACTACTTATAAATTCCATGGGAAGGAAGATGTATCATCTCATACACTGAATTTATTAATATAACTGCAATTGTTTTAATGTTTAATATAAATATGGAACTGTACTGTTGTTTCCATTTTTTAATTTTGCAATTATCCATCTGTCCTAGCAACATTTCTAACATTATTTTTTAGGCACCTACAGTAAGATGTTTCTCATGTTTTCCATCTAATTTGCACTCTTTCTCCCACAGCAGGTTTGAGCCCTACTATTTCCTCCTCAAACTTTACCCACAGGACAGGTCTGCAGCCTCAGTGGTGGTAATCCACACATATTAGGGGTTCAGTGGGATACGGTGTCTTTTACATCCTAAATTACACTAACTTGAGACTTAGTAAAAAAGGAGCCATGGGTATAACCAACACTCACCATCTTGGGAAAGGGCAGTGTCCAGGGAGCTGAGACGGGAGATTATGCAGGTGGAATGAGTGGATCTCTACTTCAATCAGTTTTGACATAAATCTGGAAATAAGTGGCTATTCCCTGGCCCAATTATCTGGCCTACAACCTAGTGGGTTTTGGATATGTGCAGTTTGGGCTAAAAAAACCCAAAGTGTCCAATAAAAACAAGAGCTTAAAATGGGAGACATTGACACAAAGTGGTGTGAAAACAAGCTCTGTTCCAACAAAGACGCTGGAAGAACTCCCCCTTCTGCAGCACTGAGGAGAAGTGATGACATATTTGATCTCACACGAAATTCGTGAAAACAGAGGTTTGTGCAGAGGGTGAAAACATATTATTTGGTGTCCTTTTCCAGAAGCAAAGGCTAGCATTTCACAACAGGTGGACACTGGAAGCTAGAGAGGGCAGCAGGAGAGGGCAGCCGTCCTAGGAGGAGAGCTCGGGTTCCTCTGCGTGTTCACACCACAAGTTTCTGAAGGCCAGCTTACTCTTCTACACTCTTGCTGCCTGTTGTGAATTAAGTTTGAAATACCTTCTCCTGACATGTGGCATTTCACCTTGGTGCTCTTTCTCCAGAGAAAAGTCTTGCCCATCTGTTTTCAGGAAACTTGGCATCAGAATCTGATTTCTCTTGGAAATTTTAGGATAGGGCTGGTCATCAAAGCACATTAATCCTAACTAAACCTGCAGCTGGACACATGCATGGAGTGCCCACTGTCTGGGGTGCAAGTTCACTCCACTGCTCCGTGCTCCCTCTCCTACATACCCCAAGCTCCCCAACTCGCTGCTGAGATGAGGTCCCTGGGCCTGTTTTCATATCTTAGCCTACTCAGGCTCCTGTTTAGCATTTGTTTTTCTTGGCATTTCAAAGCATTATGTCCATTTTTATTATACCCTTGACAGACCAAATCCTAGACCCAGCAGACCACAATGAAACAAATACTTAAAATTTATAGAAGAAGAAACAGCATGGTACTGGTATAAAAACAGACATATAGATCAATGGAACAGAATTGAGAGCCCAGAAATAAACCCATGCATATATGGTCAATGAATATTAGACAAAGGAGATAAGAACATACAATGGGATAAAGCCAGTCTGTTCAATAAATGGTGTTGGGAAAATTGGACAGATACATGCAAAAAGAATGAAATTAGACCACCGTCTTATACCTTACACAAGAATAAACTCAAAATGAATTATAGACTTAACTGTAAGACTCAAAAGCCATAAAAATCCTAGAAGAAAACATAGGCAGTAAAATCTCAGACATTTCTCATAGCAATATTTTTTCTGACATGTCGCCTTGGTCAATAGAAACAAAAGAAAAATAAACAAATGGGACTGCATCAAACTAAAAAGTTTTTGCACAGCAAAGAAAACCATCAACAAAGTGAAAAGACAACCCAATGAATGGAAGAACATATTTGCCAATGGTAAGGGATTAATATCCAAAATTTGTAAAGGCCTTTTACAATTCAACATCAAAAACACAAACAATTTAATTTTAAAATGGGCAAAGAACCTGATTGGATACTTCTCAGAAAAAGGACATGCAGGTGTCTAAAAAATATATAAAAAGATGCTCAAAAAAAATGCTCAATGTCACTAACCATCAGAGAGATGCAAATTAAAACCACAATGAGATATTACCTCACACCTGTCAGAATAGCTATCATCAATAAGTCAACAAACAAGTGCTGGTGAGGATGTGGAGAAAATGGAACCCTCATGCACTCTTGGTGGGAATGCCTGATACCAGAGTTGTGTTATTTAGTGTCACCAGAAGAAATGCACTTATTTTATTAGAGAATTGCTGCTCAGGAACACGGGCCATTTGCTTGGGAAGCATCCAGATGGTCTGGACCATCTGGAAAGAGAGAGAGAAATGGCCAAAAACCATAATGGTAGAAACACAAGTCTAACTTAATTTGAAAGGAAAGATTTTCAACCCTCCAGAGGATGACTGGTTTTAGATTCTGGGTTCTGTTTCAGGGAGGCAGTTTTGTTTTCTTACTGCCTTTCTTCTATTCCATGGAGGGCAGTTCCATTTCAAAGAGAATAGTAGTTAAGGTTGATTTTCTGCATGGTAAGGGATTTGCATGCCACCTCATCACGAAGGTATTTATCTTCCTGAGTAAAGTAAAAAATAAAATGATACCAAGGTACACTTGCCAAAGAAAGCTTAAAAATCCAAATGAAGGTCAGTCACACATGGCTGCTGCAATCCACAGGTTTCTCTCAATTCCATAGAGAGAGAGGGGCAGAGAGAGAAAAAGGTAAATTTCCACATTCCCAAACATAAGCTTTTAAAATTAGTTCAGGGAATCATCAGTATAATATGGGCAGTTAATTTTAGTACTGTTAGGTTCATTTTCTTGCTATTATTCATAACATCCTCCTTCCCTTTGTTTTTCTCAGGTTTACCTATTGGTCTACTGCTACTTCATTTTTCCAGATTAACAGTGCTCACAAAAAATAGCATTAGCGATCATTTTAAATAACAAGCTTGGCCACCAGATTCTGAATGAAACAACCCACGTGTGCACGCCCACTCAGTTCTTCAACCTGAAGGCACAGGTATGAATGGAGGATTCATGAACACTGACAGAATTAAGAAAGCTGCTGAGGTGGTTTCCTTGGCTCCAACAAAGTTTGAGGTTAATTTTGGGGCAAGAATTGCATCTTTAGAAAACAGTAGGTTGGCTACAGAAAGAATGAACTCGCCATTGCTTTGGAAGCTTTCTTGAGTGGTGGACTAATATGGCACATCACAGAATTAAGAACAGAGGGGGATAGCAGAGGTGAGGAAACCAGTCCCAGCAGCCAGTGTGGTGAAAGGCACCAGTGTAAACAAGGCCCCATGGTGGCTATTTGCAGCAGTGACAACCAGTGACCTTGTTCATTCTCATTCTCATTCATTCATATTCTCTCTCTCTCTCTCTCTCTCTCTCTCTCTCTCTAATGGAAACCACTCAGATATAGACTGGGGAAGCCAACTGGATGAAAGAGAAGTGGGGAAAAGTTGATGACAGGCTATGATGTAAATGGACTTGGTGAAAAATCATTGTGTCCTAGTTTTAAAGCCTTGCTATTTCTAGTATGTGGAAATTTTTATAACTCCAATGTGCAACCAAGGAGCAGGTCTGCAGGGAACCTTGTCTTAGTAATAGCTGCTAAGGGACAGGTCAATGAAAATTATGAATAAAAATGGTGTAGCTTCAAGGGCAGCTCCATGGGGAGCATTGTCACTCATATATATAATTGATTTCAGAGAGGAAGGGAGAGAGAAATAGAAACATCAATGATGAGAGAGAATCATTGATCGTCTGCCTCCTGCACGCCGCTTACTAGGGATCGAGCCCACAGCCCAGGCATGTGCCCTGACTGGGAATCAAACCATGACCTGCTGGTTCATAGGTCATCGCTCAACCACTGAGCCACTCTAGCCAAGCAGCACTGCCACTCTTGACGTTTCTGCCAGTCAGATGTAACAATAGCAACAACCGACAATAAGTTAGGCAGATAAATAATAGTGTAAGATGGCCATTCCTTTGGTCTGAAATTTTATTCTTCCAATACATTTTGGGGGGTAAATCATCATATATATATATATATATAATATTTTACATAGAGAGAATTGGCCATTCCTTTGGTCTGAAATTTTATTCTTCCAATACATTTTGGGGGGTAAATCATCATATATATATATATATATAATATTTTACATATTAGAGAGAATAAGGGGAATAGAGGATGATTGGCATTTGGTATTAATGTTCCTTCCTATTACAATTAAAAAAATTGCTAATTTCTAATGCTTATGTGCACTTGCCACACTATTCTATTTTAATGTTTACTTGCTCATGAAATTTAAAAGTCATATCACCACTGATTTATGGAGCACCTAGTGTTTTAAATAACAAGAGGTAGGCACTATGGTAGATCACAAAAATGGCTAAAATTCTCCACCATCTCTGCACCCATGTCACTCTGACTTTGCAAATCCTCCCACAAAGGGGCAGAGGCTATTTCCCCTCCCTGTGAATCTGCTTGGTTTTGTGACTTGGCAATGGAATGCCATGGACGTAGTGGCACCAGTTCTAAGTCTAGGCCAGTGGTCGGCAAACTCATTAGTCAACAGAGCCAAATATCAACAGTACAACGATTGAAATTTCTTTTGAGAGCCAAATTTTTTAAACTTAAACTATATAGGTAGGTACATTGTTATTAACTTAATTAGGGTACTCCTAAGGCTTAGGAAGAGCAACACTCAAAGGGGCCAAAGAGCCGCATGTGGCTCGAGAGCCGCAGTTTGCCGACCACTGGTCTAGGCCTCGAGAGACCTTGATCAGTTCTACTCTGTTTCTTGGAACCTGCAACCACCACATGAGCAAGTCCAGGCTAGCCTTCAGGAGAAGAGAAACCGTGTGCCCAGATGTCCCCATCGCCCCAACAACCAACAGCATACACACGAGTGAGCCGAGTCCAAATCGTCAACCCATAGAATCCAGAGTTAAATAAATGGCTGTTACTTTACTACACTGGATTGCCTGATACAGTCACATCTACACGCACTGCATAGAAATTTGAACCGATATTAGAAAATCTTGTCACTCAACAAAGCTCTGAAACCAATCGTGGAATAATTTCGTAATATAGCTTTTATCTAAAGGTGGCTTTGCAATCACCTTTTCTGATCTTATTTTAAAACTGAAGAGATTTAGGTACATAGCTATTGTGAGAGTCATGCAAGCTCACACATCTGATTATTGGTAGAAATAAGCTAGAAACCTAGAACAACAGAACCGTTTCTCTTTATGCCCTGAGTGCACTGAAATTACCTTTGTTTGCCTATTTCATAGTAATTCAGTGGTAATTTTTTAACACTATGAGTTACATCATCAATTGCCTCAGTCCAATAAATGAGACTCTAGATTTTTTTGATGATCCAATTAAAGGAACAGAAACCTCACTCCTCACAGGCCAAGCTAACCCCATTTTAAATTAGAGTATTTTCAATGCTTCAATTGTCAATCTACTCCAGGGGTCCTCAAACTTTTTAAACAGGGGGCCAGTTCACTGTCCCTCAGACCGTTGGAGGGCCGGACTATAGTTTAAAAAAAAACTAGTCGGCTGCTAAGCAACAGGCAGCGGCGGCAAAAACACCCGGCGGGCCAGATAAATGTTTTCGGCGGGCCGCATGTGGCCCTCGGGCCGTAGTTTGAGGACCCCTGATTCTACTCAATTAGCTAGGAGTTGGGAGACCTGTATCAGCAAACATGGGTCCTTGTCCTGTCTGTGCTGGTTACTGGCCCTTGGACAAGTTTCTTTCCTACTCTGCTCCTCAGATTCCTCACTTATGAGGTCAGGACTCGGTGAACTTTACAATCCGCACCATTCCAACAGCACCTAAGCCCTTAATCTGGTCGCTCAATGCTTGGAAACAAGGCCCCACAGAGAAATTTATCAAACCCTCTGGAGACTGAAAGCCTGGTGTCTACTTTAGTAGAGTGTAGCCTGTTGCTTTTCCAAAATCCAAACAATAGAAAATTTGTTTTACAGGTGTTATTGTTACGGGTTATTGTAGGTTAGTCTTATAAAAATAAGAGTTCTACTGTGTCTTCTTTCCTCTGAGGTTGCTTTTCTGCACATCAACTGTGCTTTTCCGCAGTCATTAAATATATTCTGTGACTTAAGTTAAAGTGCATTTAAGGGTCCACATGAAAATAAAAGCAGGCACGTTGCAACCTCTGTTGTGATATTTATCACTGATGGTGCTCACATGACTGCAGAGCTCCATAAAACCGGAGGGGTCACCTTCGCTTAATGGCGGCCTTCCCTTTCACTCACCAGCCACTTCTTATTGCAAACAGCTGCTTGGAAACAAAAAAAGCATTTGCTATTTCCAAGGGACACTGCTGGCTCTCCAAGTACTTCGCTCATTTTATATAACAAATGTTTAAGTTTAATCGAATTTCTAATTCTAAAAATGAGCCAATCTTGCATTTTGAATCACTAGCTCATGAGATCTGTGCATTGAAAATAGTACAAAAGGAATGGAATTCAAGAGCCAAACATTTTTTTTTCAAAGTGAAGTGTGTGGCTCCTCTAGCTTCAGCTCTGTCCTGCAATGTTGGCCTCCCCCTTGGACCATGGGGCTTCTGCCCAGGCAGTGATTCGAAGGGGACAGACCAACTCAGCACGTAAGAGGGCTTCCTTGAGTTCTGATAGAAAGCTCATTGTAAATAAGCCAGTAAAACTGCATCAGCACCAAAGTAAGGGAGGAAAACAAGCGTCATATAAACTTTATTAGCACTCTTTACTATGAAATAAACTAGGCTTACACTTCTTTTGGAGGGGAAAATGATGAACACAAAAATCGTACCGTATTTTTACTTACTAACGTGCACTTGTAAAAGGCATGGCATGCTGTTTTACAGGCAGTAGCATATAAAATACTTTTTCCAGATGTGGATTCATAATTCTCCAAAGACTATAATAGTTATCATAAGATTTATGAAGGATAATTTATTAATCACATTTTTTTTTCCTTTTAGAAAATCTGTTTGGTAAGATGAAAGAGAACTTTAAAATGTCATTTTAACCAAATGTAGATGGCATAATATCAAGTTACTCCTTTTGTTCAAATTATTTTTAATGACTTTATTTGTTTTATTGCCTCCACAAGCCAGTACCAACTTGGTGGTAATGATCTATTCAGGAAATCTCTGAAGATTTTTAAAGTACAATAGCATGGAGCTATTTTAAAAATTAAATGAACTGAACTGTGTGAGTTGATTAGTGTTCATTTATTTGAGGAATGTGGGAGCTACCAAAGCTTATTTTTTATAAATTTGGAGGAGACAAATCTTGTGAAAACTGTAGCTCCCTGAACATTCACGTAGCTTCCTCAACCGAAATTTCGAAGCCCACGTGTGTCTGAAGTGCTACAAGTAACACATTGTTAAATAAAACACACATTTCCAGCACGGATTCCTTTAATCTGGCTTAGATTATTAAAAACACAGCTGTGTTAAACCCATACTGAGTGCCTGAGTCACATGACAGTAAAAAAAAGTCCAAGTGACCTTCTTTTTTCATCACTTTATTTGAAGTAAGTTTTGTCTAAAGCTTAACAATGCCAAAGAAGAAAAGATAATTCTATAGTTCAAGGGACTCATCAAACCTAAGGTCCCTGACCTCTCACCCCCAGCCCTCCCCTCCCATCTGCTGCTCCCCTGGCAGAAGCCTTTGCAAGCAGACAATGGATAGAGATCATTACTGAGGGAAGAGTTAGCATCTAGACCAGTGGTTCTCAACCTTTCTAATGCCACGACCCTTTAATACAGTTCCTCATGTTGTGGTGACCCCCAACCATAAAATTATTTTCGTTGCTACTTCATAACTGTAATTTTGCTACTGTTATGAATCGTAATGTAAATATCTGATATGCAGGATGTATTTTCATTGTTACAAATTGAACATAATTAGAGCATAGTGATTAATCACAAAAACAATATGTAATTATATATGTGTTTTCTGATGGTCTTAGGCGACCCCTGTGAAAGGGTCGTTCGACCCCCAAAGGGGTCACGACACACAGGTTGAGAACCGCTGATCTAGACCCTTTGCCACCCTGACTCATACAATAGCCATCGGGGTTTCCTCAGCTCTCATATAACACTTTCTTAGCAAAGTTACTGCAAGGATTAAAATAAAATGATGCATGTAAGACATCTACAGCCTGGCACATAGTCGGCACTGGACAAATAACAGCTATTATACTTACTGTTTGTGCAAGTGTGTGAGAAGTGTGCTTTAACTGAAAGAACAATGTGGTCAAGTGGTATTTATTAATAGATTTAAAAAGTTATAAAATTATTAGGAAACAGAAAACACGCTGAGTAACTACCATGTGTAATCCGCTATTTGAATGGATTTGTAAGGGACAACAAAACATATGAGAGGGGATCTATGTTCCAAAATGTTTAGAAACTATGAGAGATCTTGGATACAAGTGTTGAAACTTTCAGCAGCATTTTACATAGATGAAATATGAGACCATGATACCAGACATTGATGTGGGTTGTAAGGGGCAGTTTCCACATAAAAGGTATGGATAGACTCCTGAAAGTCCAGAAAAGGTTGAGAACAGATAAGGAGGCTATGAAGACTGTATGCAAGGTGGGCTTAAGAAGGTGGGGAGTCCAGGGGAAAGGAAGTCGGGAGCATCTGATATTTGAACTGACCAGGTAATTTGTGCAGCTGAACAGGTTGAGGAATGAGGCCCTGATGCCAGAAGAATGGATCTGACAAATTGAGAACCAGGCCCAGTTCCTGTGTGAAGACACAGGGCCTCTCCCAAACCCTCTGAAAGGCTGAGGGAAGGCTAAGGTTAGCATGAACCTCAGTCCCTAAGAGAAAATGTTCTACCTCTGATGGAATTAGTGCCTAGACGGGACATGGCCCAGACTGTGGCTGTTTTCCATGAGCAAGGAGACCAGCCCTGGGCAGACTGCACAGAGCAGCCTTTCAAGAACATGGCCCCCCAGCCCACACTTCATGCACACACCCCTGCAACAGGCTCTGAACTCCTGGCAATTCTCTATCCATCCACCTGACGCCACAGCACTGAGCGCCTTGAGGATAGGAGCTGTTTTCTGTTTCCCCATGATTGTGGACAGAGTCCATAGTTTGGAAATGTCTGCTGAATCGCCTGTCTTGGCTGAAAAGCTAGAGGTAATGGCAATTGTCACAAAAGGGTGTTTACATGATTCTCATCTGCACAGAAAGTGCTACATGGAAAGACGAAAACAAGGAGGTAGAGAAGGAGTCCTAGAGTCCACTCGGGACACTGAATTGAAGAATTACCTCACACCTACGAGCGTAATAACCTGGGAATGCTCTCTCTAGGGATGCTTTTAAACTAGTAGCCACCTGGCCATGGTGACCTACTCAATAGTAAACCAGACTCTATCTAGATTCCTTTTCTTCCAGAAGAGGTAACAGACAGGACCAGGCCATGAGCAAGAGGCAAACGTTGAGTACCCCATCCAGGAGTCCTGTGCCCTGAGAGCACACAGACACCTGGTCTCTGCCTGAGCCTTACAGCTCACCCAGCAGGAGATAATGCAGCCCCCTTGGACGTGGGGAATTACGCTCTCCTACTGAGTCAGCTGTCCCTTGGAAGCAAATGAGTGTTCTATCCACAAGAGACAACAGACCCTCCCTTGCCAGCATGGGGAAGCTCTACCCAGGTCTACTGTTTTAGTCACCTGGTCAGTGTCCTACTCAACTGGAAGCCACTATCCAAAGTCTGGGAGAGATACCCCAGAGTGAACTCAACATCTCTTCCAAGCCCTGGCTACTCTTCTCGGTAAATGCTTCTTAGCTGAAACCGTGAACATAGACCAGTGGTTGACACATATGCACAACAACAGAGGAGCCATGTGGGTAGCAGGATAGCAAGCCTCACAGGATAAGTCAAAAATACACCACCTTTGTAGTCAGTCCAATCCCAGGACCAAACTTTATGGCCCAGAAAATACGCATTATAGAATTTCATAGAAAACAGAGAAAGCAGAGTGGGTAGATCTGCTCTGAAGAGGTGGCATGCCAGCCTTTTCCAGAGTGAAACAGTCAAGGAAGAGAACCACGGGGCATGTGCTAAGTTGGGGCCAGATTATGGCAGGCCTCGAATGGCTGCCAGAGGAGCTTACACTAAGTGATGGGTATAGATAGTAATTAGAGAAATCACCAGCATATAGATTCACCTTCCTTTCTCCAGCTCCTCTGTAACTATTTCTTCAGGGAAACAATAGCTCACACATATAAAATGACTGTCTCAGGTAGTATTCTTAGTGCTTTGCCTAAGTAACTCAATTATGGCTCACGATCACCCTCTGAGTTATATGCTATTTTTGTCCCCACTGTTACTAGCCGAAGTACCATGAAGTGGACAGATACCCTGGGAGGAAAGTTGGAGTCCCAAATGGTGTTTTATCTTCTAATAGACACATGTTTTCCAGGGCCCAGAGTCCATATAAAAAGCGAAGCCGCAGTATATCTCTGTTGAAGTCCAGAGAGTCCATGGAGTTTGAGAGAATAAGCGGCATTTACCTCATTAGTCTGCAAATAATACTGTATATTCTCTTCGCCAGCTCAGAGAACAGAAGTCAGAGCAAAGGTGGAAGCTCGGGGCATAAATTCACCATCTGCGAGGAAATGTAATCAGATCCGAGGAGTTTCCACTTTGAAGTCTTCCTGAATCTGTGTGGGTTACAGGTCTGAACATATCACCAGCTTTGACAGGTGGCTTTATTTTTCATTTCAAAGAGGGCGAAAGAAAGGCAAGGAAACCAAGCACAGTGGAGGTTTGAACGTCCCCCTGCGTGCTCACAGAGGCACATCTCTAAGTTCAGGTCACACGCTCAGAGGAGCAAAAGCAGTTGGGCTTTGGTGCATCCCAGACTTTGCCCCCAGCAGGCCTGGCACTGTGAGCACTGCCTCTCTCTAGCTCAGGGTGCCACCCTTCCCCACTCCTGGGCTAACTACACATGTAGCCAGTGCTTCAGGCAGTGCCCGGGGGCTGGGCTCCTACCAGGCAAAGAGAAGAGTAGCACTGGTCTTGGCATCGTGGAATGACAGTATTCCTAAAGGCTGAAAGCTGCTGCTCCTTAAAAGCATTTAGGCTGCTGGTTAACACTGCTAGTTATAACACTGCTGTTACAACACTGAGCCTGTCTAAGCAATACTTTTAACACCCTGAGCACAGCAGGACAGAGAGAGGTGAGTATGGCCAATAGCTCACTCTGGGTATGTGGCCATTGACTGTAATTTAAATCCCACCTGCTCCAAAAGGATTACCTAATATTGATTCATAAAGATGCAGCAAAGTAGAGCCTGGGTGTTACCCAGTGCAAATTCAGACAAAGGCAAGCATGTCACCGCCTGCCAGGGACCTCCAGCATGAGGTCCCCAGGAAGCCCAGGGAAAGGTCAATGCTGACAATCACCGCCTCCCACAGCAGGAGAACCCCTCAGCCTGTGGGGAACGAGGGACACCCCTCCAGGAGGCAGGGCTCTGGGTTGGGGAGGAACTTTCTCCAGGAGGAATGGGTCTGGTGTAGGAGATCAGATCAGGAGCTCGGCCTTGTAGGGAAGGTGACACTCAAACTGTCTTCCAGCCCATCTCTCTGTGCCGGTCCTGGGGTCTTTGTGAGAGGGACTGAGAGAAAGGGGTGTGTGCCAACAGCTGTATGGTAGAGCTCCCGACAGAGTCAGGGCACTTGCAGCATACCCCACGGATGTCCTGGGCTGAGTGCTGGAGGGCAGGCTTTGGCTTCTTATTTTTAATGACATTTATTTGATGTTTTTTCTGGTTCACAAGCAATCCTTGCTCATTACAGAAAGATTGGGGAAAAGTGGAAAGAGAAGCACAAAGATTGGGAAAAAGAAGCACGAAGAGGAAAACAAAAGTCACCTGCAGTCCCACCACTCCAGGCAGAGCGAACATTTTGCTAACCCAAGTCTTTTTCTTAAAACTGTGCTTTTTAAAAATGAAAATAATACCTCTTTGTAACCTGCCTTTTCCCACAGCAATAATGCAAGAAACCATCCCCCCTCACTAGATATTGTTCCACAATATAGATTTAGTGGCAGCCCTGGCTGGGAGGCTCAGTTGGTTGGAATGCTGTCCCATACACTAAAAGGTTGCAGGTTCGATTCCCAGTCAGGGTACAAACCTAGGTTTTGGGTTTGTTCCCCAGTTGGGGTGGGTCTGGGAGGCAACCAATTGATGTTTCTCTCTCCCTCTCCCTTCTTCTCTTTCTAAATATCAATAAAAACATATCTTCAGGAAAGGATGAAAAAAAAAGTAGTTGTACTTTACAAAGCAAAAATATAGGAACAAAAAAAGATTTAGTGGCTAAGGTCCCACTGTGTCTATGTGTGTAATTTACTCAAACCTCCTGCTGAGCATTGGTTCAGTCCATATTCTTTGATGTCATAAACAACTCAGAAGTGAACATCTTGTATGCACACCTTTGTGTACCACTCTGATTATATCCCCAGGATAAAGATTTTTAATACAACCACTGGAACAAAGGGCTTGCATTTCCTATTTTCAAGATGTCTGTTATCATAATTTTGAAGTAACTAAAAAATCCATTCAAGATAGCTCAGCTGATGCCCTTGGCTCCATGGAGACTGGGCGTGACTCTGTCATGTTCCCATGGCAGCACTTCAGATCACTCTTGGAGTCCAGTTTTGGAGGTGAAATTATGTTTAATTATGATGTCATCACTCAGTCCCGTTGACCTTCACAAATGTTCTTCTCCACTTGGTGGTTTTTAAAGTGTTTCAAAGCATAGATTTGAGGGTTAGGAAGGCCTGAGCTTGGATCTCTGCTTCTCTTACTATTATTTTTCGACCTTGAGCAAATTGCTCAATCTCTTTGTTTCCTTTTAGACTTATTGTTATTGCTATGACTACCTGCTCACCACAATCATCTCCAGCCCTGCCCTGAATTTATAGTTAATGATGATTGTCTTATGTTATGATTTATTTAAAAGATATGATAAAAATCACTGAATCAGAATTTGCTGGGTGTCAACAAGCCAGATAGTGATTAAGAGTCAAGGGGAATTATAGAAAGTACCTTAGGTATCAACTAGTCTTCCCCACCTCTCCGTGGGGTTTTGCCATTAGGGAAGGCAAGAGAGGAAAGATGAAGATCAGCCCTGTTGGCCAGTTTCCAATACAAGTCCTGAACTCCTGCATTTATCTCACTGCCTCCCTCACTAGTATTACATAGCTCTCTGAAGCAACAGAGGGAAACAAGGAAAGTAAATTGCATTTCCTGCAGAACTTTCAGCAGGGAAGAATGTGAGGTATTTGACCTGCCAAAGGTCTTAAGGAAAAGAATGGGTGAGTGTGAATCTCCCCCAAGGCAAGAGGGGTACCATCTAAGCCCTGCTATTGCCTAGAACTGCACTTTGTGGGCCTTCCCTTGAACCAAGACAGGGATGGGGAAGGGAGCTGGAGTTCCAAGTAATAAATGGAGGGCATGAGCTAGACATCACTATTGGCCATCCATTCCTTCAACTTTAGTGATCACTATAGGCTTGTAAGCCCTGGGAATCAGAAGGCTAATTAAAATTGGCGTTCTTGAACTTTGTGAACCATCATAATTCTTCTGAGGAAAAAAATCTATGTCCTCTCTACCAAGAAATTAAAATACAAAGAAATTCTTACAAATATATTGCATTTTTATGAAAAAAACACCCTATGATCCCAAGATAAAGACATGATACAAAGTTAAAACAAGGATGGAATTATCAGGCACTAAAGTAGGTTTAGCACAATTGTTGGGTTTGAATTTAAGTTTTAAGTACACTGATTGCTAAAAATAAAGGGGAAACACATTGGTTTAATATGATTATTAGCTACAAATCCAAAGCATGTAAATCTATCATTAGAAACACATTTATTTCTAAATTCAAATTCAAGGAAAGAATTAACACATTAATCTTGATAGCACACAACCCAATCTTCAACTTTTATACCCTTTGAACAACAAAATGCATCCTATGAAATGGAGAGAACATCCCTCCATTGATCTAATTAACTACTTTTTAGTGATAAGTAAAGATCCATGGTGCCCACACCCCTTCTTCCTGGTGAAGAGAATCCTGTGGCTCGTCATCATTAAGAATCCCTTTCCTAGGACACTATGGCCAGGACATGCCTCAGGCCCATTATACTCTCTCATTCATTCATTCACCAAATTTTTTCTAAGGGCCTGTTCAACGCCAGAAGTTAGATTAGGGATCGGCCAATAGGAACTGATAGATACCAGATGAGAGACTGAGATACTACTGCCAGAAAGAGGGAACTTGATGAGATATAATCATTCTCACCTGTGAATCTCTGCGTGCCTAGAAGCAATTCTGAGTTGTGGAAGTGAGTTCCTCTACCCTGTGTGCAATGCTGTTGCCTTCACACCAGCCAGAATCTTGGTCAGGCTAGGAACTATCATTTTGTCTGTGTTACCTGCAGGTCTGATGGGGCCAGTGGGTGTTCAACTGTTATGTCCTTTCCTGAGCTACTGAGTATTTGCCTGCACCTATACTTGTTCTGTCTGACCTCTTCTGAGGCCTGTAATGTGGCCCTTCCCTTAGTCCAAAACCTGGTCCCCCTAGTGGGGCTAAGACAACATTTTTTTTTCAAACCCAACTCTGAGAACCTCATGTGGCTTTCCCAACTCTGTGTACCCGCCATGCCCTGCACCAGGGGGCCCAGACCAGCCCTGCTCATCCTCAAGCTTCTGGCAATAAAAGCAAGAGAAAGGCAGCGAAGTTTATCTTTCTCTCTTTACTTTTACCTTCACAATAGAGTTACCAAGGCCATCCCTGGTCTCATTGGATGAAGCAGAGAGCTGGCCTCGGGCAGTCAGGAGGTGGTCACAATGATGTGAGACTCCGTGCTTTTCAAAGTAATTCTTGAAATTACCAATTTAAAATAATATTTAAGATACATACAAAAATTGCTAAAACAATAATGACATAAATACCTAATTCCATTAATGCAGTTTCTAGTTCCTATTTTTAAAGAAAAAGTTCAAATCTTTAGTTTGGGGTACTTCCACCACAGCTGCAATTCTGGAAAAACTTAGGAAAGAGGGAACGTTTAGTATAATTATTCCTAACATCAGGCCTATAGGGGAAACATCCTTGTGTCATAGAGCTGTGTGATATGATCTCAGCTAAGGGAACCTGGAAAAGCAAAGAATCTCAGGAGACATTCTGGCCTGCGGCACGAAGCGGTTTTGTTGCAGTCCCCGCCTAGCTGCAGTAGCTCACAGCCATGTAGTAGGGGCCTCCGGGATGATGAGCGTTACACACATTATGTCATTTAATCCTCAGTAACAACCCTCTGAGTCTATTAGTATTTTTCTCTTTTCACAAATAAGGAAACTGAGACTTTACAGGCTCGTCATTTGTAGGTGACAAACCTGGAATTAACATTCAAGTCTGAGTTCATCACTCAAAATATTTCTACATTTCACTGCTGTATTGTATTTAATGACTGCCTCTTCTAAAGTGTAGAGCCAGAACCTTAGGTTTCTATATTGCATTTTCTAATGTAATGTGTTGCACTTACCACAAAGAATGTTTTGGTTATGGTTATTATTGATATCATTGTGATTAATGAAAACATCATAAACAATTATTATTACTATTGTTAAAACCAACATGTACTTATGTATTATCTATAGTTTATAATGTACTTTTACAACGATTATACTATTAAGTTTTCAACAACTCTAAGAGCGAGGCATGTCCTCAGAGAGTCTGTACAAAGTCTGTCAAGCAGCCGTTGTTAGTTAGACCTCACACTAGTGTGACCCTGTGAGTGATACCTCCATAAATTTTGTGCCATAGCTGCTTGCTTGCCTCACCCTAAGCCCCGCCCTGAGGCTGAGCCTCTACCTAAATTCAATTCTCTTGCTTATGCAGGTTAAATCTATTTCCATCATCTTATAAGACACTGACGTTCCCAGTTCATGACAAAAGACTGAAACAGTAAATCAGCAATGAGTAAGGAAGCTCGAATACCAATGCAGCCAGAATTCTAAGACTGCTGTCCAGATGCAGCTTCATCTTGGGCCCTCAGACTGGGAAATCCTTGGACGTACCACTTGTGAATTAGTCATCTCTGTACCTCCATCCTCGGACTTGGGTTCGATACACGGTGAATTCTTAACATTTTCTGAATGATGGATGGATAAATCAGTCCATAATCACTTCTGAGCATGGAGCTCTACCCTAGTGCTGCCTCTTCCATCTTGTTCCTACCATTTGGAGAAGATGGAGGGAAAGCAGGAAGCCTTGCCAAGCCCAGGCAGGACGTGAGTAAAAAGGGCAACGGCACAGGCTTCCACTCCCAACTCTTTTTGCCTTCCATATCTCCCTGCTTCTTGCTGACTCAATCCCTGACCCCCAGATGCCTCCCTCTGTCCTCCTGGAGGTCACTGGGGAGAAGTGTTTGCAGTTACAAAGGAGGCCATTCACCGCCACCTCCCTGTCCCGGATTATTCTCGGAGAAGACTGGGCCCTTTTCATCTGCAATCCAGGGGCTTCCACCCCTTTGGAGAATAAGATCCAGTTTTACATAAAGAAGGGCTTCTTTCATTTCTTCTATTTTAGGGAGAAAGAGAAGCAAGATTGATCCGAGTTTTGAGCATGGATTGAAAATGGAGTTTTGCCAATTTCCTATATTTTACCCTCCGTGCTCTGCCAGCCAAGGTAGGGGAGGAACAAGCAGCCTGTGTTTCTGGAGCACACTGCTAAGAGCAGGAAAATGCCAGTGATTTGGATAATTGAGTGTCTGGATTAAAATTCACCTATGCCATGTCTCCGAATAAAAAGGGTTTTGATGAAACAATATCAGCAAAGCAAAGAGGATGATGAAGTAGAATTTCTGTCTGATTTAATGAACTTTTTGTATTGATTGCATATATAAGTAATGTTAATTGTGATCCAATTCGATCTCCTTATTCAACACATATCCTACAAGACCCTCTACTAATCAGGAAATATGTATTAGTCTAGTTTGGGTATATAAATGGCTTTCTTGGTTCTTGTTACTGTTGACTATTCAGATTTTAGTCCCTCTTGCCAGAGACTGCCCAGGTTCGTGAGGTTTGACTGGGAAAATGTCTCCCAGGAAGGGCTGCAGACAGTGATCCTGCTGGGAGTTCTGTACCAGAACCAACACTGGCCTGAGGAAGGTGAGGAAGCAGCCTGGCAGCGTGGGTTAAGAGGCAGGGACACTGTGGGCTGTGAGGGGAAATGGAATCTACACTAATAAAAGAGAAACATGCAAATTGGTGTCACTCCGCTATGCCCACCAGCCAATCAGAGCAACTAACCCTACAAAGATGGCAGTTAATTTGCATACATAGGCACGGAGCGAAGACTAAAGGCTCCGGCCAGACTGAAGACTGAAGAGGCTTGGCTTCTCCGCTGTGGCCAGACCAAAGGCCTGGGTCCCAGGTGCCGGAGGAAAACCGGTGCCAGCAGCCAGGGGAAGGAAGTCCTATTGCACGAATCTTCATGCAACGGGCTTCTAGTATATACAGAAAGGTCCTTGGACAGATTTCCAAAGGCAGATGAATCTACACTTTACTTTTGCAATCTTCAGTAGCACTGAGATCTTTCAGCATGCTGCTTTACATGATAAAAGTGTGTAAAAGAGGTGAAGAAATTGGCCTGTGATGCAATAATTCCAAATGTCTTGTAAACATGGAAAGATTTTGAGTGTGGAGTGACTCTGCGCTCCCAGTGGCTTCCAGGGGAAGGCAGCGCTGGAGGAAGAAGTTGACCGAGAACAGAGGGAGTCTGATGAGGGCCCTTTTCCTTCCTGGCCCGAAGAATCCTGCCAACCATTTGTGGGTACACGGACTCCCCTTAGAAAATAAGCCTGGCCTCAGAGCTGAAAGGATCTCCAGATGTTACCTGAGCGATAGCATTACAATCCACTTAAATAGAAATATCTACCTAACAAGACACCCCGGGACACCAATGAGACCAACTGAAAGTTAGCAATAAGGGGGAACAGGTTTTCTGCCAATTCAGCTGAAGCAAATTGTAATTCTACTCAGCTTTCTGTGGACCTAAGTGCTTGCAGGGGAAACATCAGCCCATCAAAATCAATCATGCATTTTCATGCATCACAAATAGAGTTGTACCATGATTTACCAAATAAGTGGTCTCCAAGTGCCTTGTGGATGATCCTCTCCTCTCCTAACTGCCCTCACACATGTAAGCATACACACACACACACATGCACGCATGAATGCATGCATGCACATACATACAGCTTTGTATTGTCCAAGCTCCTCTTCAAAACTTCCCTGGACCATGCCTACCACAGTGGTCTCTCCATCAACTGGTTCCCAAGGAACTCACTCTTCTCTCTGCCTGGTAGAATTAGAAGTTCTCACTCTCTCACAATGCCTTGCACTGGCTGGCCTCAGCTATAAGATGCCCTGCTTGATGAATACTTTCAGTGCAGTTAATGAGCACACAGAAGTTACTCCTCCTTCCCTCTCATCCCCATGGGTATCCCATCCCTCACCCTTCCAGGATGGCGGGATAGTCCCGATCTGCCCAGTCTTTGTGTGGTTGGGGATTAGCCCTGTTCTCTCTCAGTTTCCTCGGTGTAAACTAATGGGGTTGGGCTTATAGTCTGTAAGAACCTTTTCTGGTTTAATCGTTTGGATTTATGTGATAATAGACTTTCCAAGTGGTCAATCAGTTCCTCAAACAGCAATTTCATTTTCAACCTTTTAATGCAGATTTAAAAGTAAGCATTTTCAGTCTCATTAGTCCTCCTGGATTCTTGTTTTCACTCGATTAACCCAGCTCCTTTCTGTCCCTGGAAAACTGTAAGACACTGTCCTGAGCTTTCTCCTCTGACCTACTGAGTTCCACCCCCCCTGCTCACTGGGCCTGCCCTTCCTGCATGATTTACAGAGAACGCCCCTCCTCGGCCTGGGCTGGGCTGCCTCCCCCACCTAAGCCCTCTGCCCCGTCGTCGTCTTCTCCTGGCCTTCTCTTGGGCAGCCCACCTGCCCACCGCACTGACATCTGAATGATGAAAGCTCTGAGCACGCTGCCTCCCAAGCAGACCCTGCTGCCCACGCCCCTCCAGACTGCCACCTCCCTGTGAAAGCTTTATTGTGGTTGCTATTCCTTTGTTTGTTTTCTATCCATAGGTCCCTCTTACCTTCCTCCCCACACGCTGCCTACCCAGACCTTCTTTCCCCGTCATGCCCCACAGAGTCCTACTTCCTCAAATTCATGGAAGAACCTCATGGCAAGGTGACCACAGCAGCTCTCCAGGCTTCTCCTTTCCACTCACCTACAGTCCCAAACCACCAAATGTGCAAAGCTGGCAGCATCCTCCATCCCCAGTATAACTTCTTTCCAACTGAGAGCTGGAAAGTCAGCTGACATGTCAACCTAAACCCCATCAACCTTCACCAGAAGGCCTGGTGTCCTCCAAAGGGGAGTCACTCCTGCCTAGACACACCTGTCCTGCTCCTGCCCAGGCCACTGAAATGCCCCATGAACTCTCACAGCTATCTGTGTTAACAAACCCAGAATGTTACCATTACATGCCCTGACTTTCTAGATGACAGCTCTCAGAAAACTGAAAATATATCCCGGTCCCTTTGCAATCCCCACACATTCAGGACTAGCTCATAGTTGTGACCAGCAAATTTTGTGGAATGAATGAGGAGCCATGTGGGCCATGCTCCTCCCTCACACAGATTTCTTACTTCCTCTACCTTACGAGCCCTTCAAACTCATGCTCTGCAAGCCATGACTGGCTTCTTGTCCTACCCTCTCCCCATTCTGCTCTCACTGCCTGCTGTAATAATATTTGTGAACTACAAGTTACCCCTCCAGGATTTAAACTAAGCAGTACCAATTTCTTTTGCCTTTCTTCACAAAATATGCCTTTTCACCATTATCTCCCTTCTATTTGGACTGTCTCCAAATGGTCCACCTCCCTTCTGAGTTGTAAAGCTGAGACAGAGGTTGGGTTTATAAGGCCAACCCATTAGGTGTTATCTACTCAGATGGGAGCCCCTGAGAGTTTGGCTTTTTGCTCCCAGAGGGTATCATAGGTTTTAATTAGCCAGAATGACAAAATTACCCCAAGAACAGCCACTCTGGGCACTGGCCATAGTTGCAGTGGGGTGTGAACACTGTTCATGGCTGCATGGGCATATTCTAGGAGGTCTGTGTCTTTACCATCAAGGGGGGGATTAATTGGCAAGAGCATGATGATCCAGGATACTCTTGTGGTCTCTGCACTTCCACTGGGAAGCTTATCATCCTCTTCTGTTTACCAAGGCCTTTTAAAAATTATTATTATTATTAAACACCTAGGATTGTAGGGTTCATGAGCTGCATGATAGGAAGGCTTAAGCTCAAGTTGTCTGAGTTGCTCTTGGAAGAGGATCAAAACCCAGACTGAAGCTCCTTCCCGCCTGACTCACAAGGCCATTGTTATTGTATTTAGCTTTGGATAAACTTTCCTATGGAAGGTGATTGCTCACAGCAGTTCATTTTCAACGTGCGGGCTTAGATCTGGCTTCATGTGTGAGCGCGGGCCTGTCATCGTGCATTCCAGGTCACTCTCCGAAATGAATTTGTCTTTCCTCAGTGTTTCTCAGAGCCGGGGAGCAGACATTCCTTCGGCTCTGCATTAATCCAATTACTAAACACCTGCAGACATGCAATAACAGTTTGGGTGCCAAGAGCCTTAGAAATGGTTTTATAGACGAATGTAATCGGCTGTCCTGCTATCAGGAGTCACGTTACACACCTGCCAAGATCCAAGCCGAAAAAATAACATTCACGCTTCTCACTCCGGGCAGGAATGTTCGGAGCACATTAGAGAGACCAAGTGACAGGCATGTTAGCCTGACTGCCACAGAGCCCATTCAACATGTTCAACTTCTTAGTAACAGTATTCGAAGTCATTTTAGCACTAAAATATTTACAAGAAAAGTACAAGAAAACAGGACTTTTTTCATCCCAGGGACTGTTAAGGCAGACCCCTTTCCCACCCAAAACCCTTGAGCACGAGGATGCGTGCTGATCCCCTGAGCCTCAGACACGTCAGAGGGGGCTTCCCTGGGGATAATCCCCAGGATGCCCCGAGGCCAGGAGGATGCCTGAAAGGGGAAAATAATCCCCTCCGACCTACTCCTTCTACCTCGCTGCAAGCTTCTCAGTAACTGAGATATTCAGAAACCACAGACTTGCTTTTCCTCGAGATCCTGAGCTTGGGCCTAAAACAGCGATGTGTGGAGAGCCATGCTAACACCTTTCTCCAAAGACAGCCCCTCTAAGAGCAACAAAAGGAGACTGGGGGGCTCCTTTCTCCCCCTCATATTAGAGCAGGAAGTATGTTTATTTTTTGATTGTTTCTTTTTCCTCCTTTAATTGAATTTATCGGGGGTGACATTGGCTCACAAAACCATATAGGTTTCCGTCCCCTTTCCCCCCCCTTTTCCAACTCCTCTTTCCCTCTGATATATATATAGCTTCATTTTTAATTTTTTTAAATTACAGTTTATGTTCAATATTATTTTGTATTAGTTTCAGGTGTACGAACAGTGGTTAGATGGCCGGATAGAAGAGCTCTTTTTGAGAGATTATCAGAACAACCCAACTCAAGCTTGATAGAGAATTACTCTTTTGTGTGTGTGTGTCCTGAATTGGCATTAGGAAAGTCTATTGCTGCCTAGGGTGGGAGTTAAAGAAATCAGCAGAAATCCCTTAGTTCAGTATTTTCACCAGAAGTCAATTTCTCTACAACCGGGCCACCATGTTAATTAAATTGCACCCACCTGCTCGGAAAGGTGGAGCCGACCTCTCCTTTCTGTGGGCGCAGGGCCTGCGGAGACCCCCGAGGTGCAGTGGGCCCTGGGGGCGGTTGGCCGAATTAATCCTGGGTGATGGGTCACCTCCCAGCATGCCCACGCTGGGCCGTGCACGCTCTAGGTAAACGCAGGGAGCCCTTTCCCTCTGCCGGTCACTACGTTTGCAAAAGGAACCGCTGGAAACGTGGGTGACGGCGAGTAGGAGGGGTCCGGGCAAGAGAGCGCGCTGCCCTCCACACGCCTCCTCTGCGCTGACCTAAGAAATCAGCAGAAATCCCTTAGTTCAGTATTTTCACGAGAAGTCAATTTCTCTACAACCGGGCCGCCATGTTAGTTAAATTGCACCCACCTGCTCCGAAAGGTGGAGCTGACCCAGCCGTGGGCAAACTACGGCCCGCGGGCTGGATCCGGCCCGTTTGAAATGAATAAAACTAAAAAAAAAAAAGACCGTACCCTTTTATGTAATAATGTTTACTTTGAATTTATATTAGTTCACACAAACACTCCATCCATGCTTTTGTTCCGGCCCTCCGGTCCAGTTTAAGAACCCATTGTGGCCCTCGAGTCAAAAAGTTTGCCCACCCCACCTCTCCTTTCTGTGGGCGCAGAGCCTGCGGAGACCGCCCCCCCCCCAGGTGCAGTGGGCCCTGGGGCCGGCTGGCCGAATTAATCCTGGGTGATGGGTCACCTCCCAGGATGCCCACGCTGAGCCGTGCACGCTCCAGGTAAACGCAGGGAGCCCTTTCCCTCTGCCGTTCACTACGTTTGCAAAAGGAACCTCTGGAAACGTGGGTGACGGTGAGTAGGAGGGGTCCGGGCAGGAGAGCGCGCTGCCCTCCACAGGCCTCCTCTGTGCTGACCACATTGCCTTTGAACAGCCTCACTTTGTGTGTTTTTCATCTTTGGAAAAATGTATTATTTCTATTGAGACCTCATATAATATAGCATACACAAATCCCTTTAATTTACCACAGAGCTTTCCATGTAACAATTGCTCATTAAAATTATGCTAAACAAATGAGAGGGCACATTGTATTTCTGCTGTACCATGAACCGAAGTCAAATTGCACACCTAGACATGTGTAACAGCAAGTGAGTGAGTTGACAAGGGATGCTTCTACAATAAGAAGAGCTTCTCTTATTAAGAAAAGAGAAATCTTACTTTGAAGCAGGATTTCCAAACCGCCTCGGACAGCCCGCTCCTTCGCATGGCCCAGCGCTCGCAGTTGGTACCCCCCGTGGGCGCTTCAGCAGCAATGAGCTCGAACACCTGATTGACGGCTGCCTGCGTGGGTCCTGTCTTCCCGACAACCCCTGCGAGCCTGAGCTCTCCAGGGCAGGCGGTGGCATTAGATTTCTCCTCCTCTCAGGTTTTGTCCCACGCAGTGCCAAGGCCCAGGACGCAGCATCAATAAGAAGAGCTTCTCTTATTAAGAAAAGAGAAATCTTACTTTGAAGCAGGATTTCCAAACCGCCTCGGACAGCCCGCTGCTTCGGACAGCCCGCTGCTTCGTCCAGCCCAGCGCTCGAAGTTGGTACCCCCCGTGGGCGCTTCAGCAGCAATGAGCTCGAACACATGATTGATGGCTGCCTGCGTGGGTCCTGTCTTCCCGACAACCCCTGCGAGCCTGAGCTCTCCAGGGCAGGCGGTGGCATTAGATTTCTCCTCCTCTCAGGTTTTGTCCCACGCAGTGCCAAGGCCCAGGACGCAGCATAGAGAGAGGGCCCCTTGGAGTTTAATGCTCCCTGGATTTTCTTTCTAAAAAAATACGCCGCTTAGAGGCCTCCTCCAACCCGGCTTCCAGCTGAGTGCCTGCTAGCCAAATGCTGCCCCTGCACCAGCAGCATTGGCATCACCTGGGAGCTGGTTAACACTACAGAAGCTGAAGCCCCATATTAAACCCACTGACTCAGCACCTGCATTTTAGGGAGATTTCCCGGGACATTCAAACGCAGAGTCAAGGTTGGGAGCCTTTAAGCTATGACCCTTCTCAGAAGGAGGTCCTGAGCACCCTGAGAATTCGCTAGCTCTGGCAGAGATCTCAACGCAGACTTGTCTGTGTGCCCCACGAGCCACACAGTTCAATGTAGCCCCTACAATGGACAAGATGCTGATGATCCAAGAGGTCTGTGTGGGAAGAGGAGGGGACAAACAGCAGCATCACCACCAGGTGCTGGAGAGGACGATGGGGTCCAGAGCGAGGGATCCCCCAGCCAGAGGCAGGGCGGCCAGAAGCTGGTTCCCCGGGAGCCTCGGGAGGCTGGGGCTCCTTCTGCCAGCCCCTCCCACAGCCCAGCGTCGTCAGGGCCCACATGTAACCTTCAGCCCCGGCCCAGAGCAGTCAGCATGACAGTAATAACAGTAGTCACAAGAAAATGCAACCTCTGTCACGCTAACAGCTTTTGAAAAGTAAAATGCTGGGGATATGATTTCAATTAAAACTCACATTGTCTGACTTGTCTCTCTGCATAGCAAAGGTTCACCTCCTTTCGCCCTCTTAGCTCCTCTTTTCAAAACTAAGGCAGACAGGAGGAGCTGGGCCAATGCCTGCTCCCACCTTGAGGTGCGGGGTCTGTGTGCCTGGCATCACTTCCCATGCCCAGTTCGTGCTAACTCACCCCAAATAAATCCGAAGGTTACAAGCAAAGTCCGAGTCTCTCTCTCTCTCTCTCTCTCTCTCTCTCTCTCTCTCTCTCTCCTTCTCCCTCTGTCTTGGTTTAGGAATAAGTGATTCTGAACTTAAAAGGAAATTGCTCTTGCACAAATGGAAGGAGCCTAAATTCCTTCCCAGAGCTTGTCTCATGCAGACAGCCTAAACCTTTTGAGCTCGGCGTGTCAGCATTTTTAAAAACCCTAACTTAACTCTGGTGCCGTGTCACATATAGAAATTTTTTGATATTTGCCACCACAGTAAAACAAAGACTTATATTTTTGATATTTATTTTATATATTTAAATGCCATTTAACAAAGAAAAATCAACCAAAAAAATGAGTTCGCGTGTCACCTCTGACATGCGTGTCATAAGTTCGCCATCACTGTCCTAAATGATCTACTTCATTTGTGCTGAAGGTGGCTTTTTCTAAATCACTTCTCCTCACCTAGCAGGTGAGTGCTAGAGAGCCAAGTGGAGATGGGGAGACACTGGCCTGGTGCATAATCTCCCCAAGGAAAGGACTGCTGTCGTCCTGGAGGAGGTCTCCAGTGCTCCCAACAAGATGCTAAATGACTACAACAAACAAGGCCAGCATCAAAGCCATTTGGCTGTGAGCAGACAAACGTGTGCTTCCTATGAAATTCATGAACCAATGCAATAAATATCTGTTGAGTGTTGGAGCCTCTTTCTGAATCTTCATTTCATTCTTTCTTACCTAAGTCATGCCTGTTCATTTCTTCCAATTACATCAAATGCAATCTACACCCAAACTTTTCCAAATCCTTCCAAATTTCCTAAATGCTCTCCCATTCTGCTTGAGATCAGTATCCTCCTCTGATGGGACTTTTCAGGAAAAACAAAATTGGCAATTATTATTGAAACAGTATCTGTCTATTACTGTGAGGTGGATTAACTGTGGCTTTGAAATGCAAATGAAGCTATTTCTGTTATAATGTCACATATATGTTCCTGATAGACTCACATTTCAGAAAACCACACATTAAAAGCAGCAGGGCTTTGGGGAAAATAGGTTAAGGGCAGACCACTCAAAACGTGAAATTTTAACCAGAGAACTGACAAAAATAGTAACAATTAGTTACTATTATACAAATAGAGTTGTTAAATTGCCACTGGTATTTGCTATTGGCATCAAAGCATTCCATCCTTTCCATCTTAAATTTTTAATTTAATTTCTGCTTTTGAGATATAGATTGCATCTAAACAGAGATCAGTTTCATCAAAATGAAATTCATAATCCAAGATGTAAACTCTCTTCATCAGTTAATATGTTGTTTTTAACAGTAGGGGAAATCTGTTTGCAGGTTCTCTATTTGACCTTACAGCTCCCCAAAAGAGCTTAAAACAAAATAAAGTGTATTGGTATTTACAGCCCTCATATCGGTCGCATTTTGCTCTAAAATAAAGCATTCTGTGGGAATTTCAGTTTTTTAATTAAAGTCTTCATATTTCACAAAGTTTTTCTCTTTACTTTGGGACAAGCTTGCCCCCTTTAAAAAAAAAAACACTAAAATGTTCAGTTAAAAATTACACTAATGCCACTTTTCCTAATGAAAGAAACATGTAGCAGAACAGACTGTATAAACACTTGCCACTAATACTATGTGAGACTAATGTCCCTTAAATAGCAAGAGCCTTGACTTCACGGGTATAATTAAGTTAATGATCTTACAATAGAAAGATTATCCTGGATTATCTAGGTCGGCCCGAGGTATTAACAAGGATCCTCATAAGAGAGAGACGTGATGACAGCAGCAGAGGCTGGAGTGATGTGCGACCACAAGCCAAGGAGTGCAGGCAGCCTTATCAGCTGGAAAAGTCAGCGATGGATTCTTCTCTAGGGCCTCCATGGGAGCACATCCCTGCTGACCCATTTTATACTTCTGACTTCCAGAACTATAAGAAAATAAGTTTGTGCTGTTTTAAGCCACTACATTAATGATAATTTGTGATAGCAGCAATGGGAAACTAATACAAACAGTAAGACCACCACAGTAAGGTCAACATTAGTCATTATTACTTCATCTATCTTATTTACAACCATCACCTCCCCAATTTTTCAACTGGGGAACCATTATAAAACTTTACTGTGGGCATACCACCTTAAGAATTCTGCAAGTATTGTTTCATAGCAGGTCTTCATGCACTCAAAGATTGAGATATTGAAGTGATAATCAAAAAGTCCTTTGTCACCTGGCCAGTGTGGTTCAGTGGTTAAGCATAGATCTATGAACTAGGAAGTCAAGGTTCAATTCCCAGTCAGGGCACATGCTAGTGTTGCGGGCTCAGTCCCCAGTAAGTCGGGGGTGGGGGGGGGGGTTGCATGAGGCAGCCAATCAATGATTCTCTCTCATCACTGATGTTTCTAACTCTCTCTCCCTCTCCCTTCCTGAACTCTGAAATATATTTTTAAAGGCCTTTGTCAAATATTCAACATAAACTAAATAAATTCTTACACTTACTTTATAAAGCCCCAAATTAAATAATTCCTCAAGGTACTGCACTGAACAATATTTAAACCAAAAGAGTTTATCTAGTTATTGATTTCAAGGTCTTGGAATCAATTATGTGAATAATAGTATAATAAGGCTTGAACTTGATGTAATCCAGTCTGGGAGAACTATGTATTACACATGCAAATGCATTGCTGCTACCAAGAAGCCTGTAAAGCAGGCATAAGTGGGAGCCTCATCCCCAGACTAAGTACACAGGAGACCCCATGCCCTGAGCCAACACCAGGGAGCAGTGCCTCAACCTCTCCTCCTTACTCCAAGCCTAGCCCACTTCTTCAGATGCCTTTTTCCCCCCAAGACCAGAAGCAAACAGTTTAGAAAAGTATATAAAATGCAATGCACACCACAAAATATAATTCTCAAAGCAACCCTAGCAATTCTCTACCGGACCTCTTCCCAATGAACAGAGAGAAAAGAGAAATGGCCAGAGACCTTTAGTACCTCCACAGGGAGCTCCAAGGCCACCCTGACTGAAGGCAGATTTCACAGCATTCACAGCCTGTGCTGCTCCAGGGTTTCAGCATGGAATTTCCTCTCCGGTCTTTCTACCACTCTTTCCAGTCCAAATATCATGCTCATGTTATCACCTCTCAGTGTGGGACAGAAAAGCCTCAGTACTTCATGTTTCCTATGTTCATTGAACACATTTCCAGATCAAAAATAGACTTAGGGAGATGTGGCAACCAATAGTCACTCAACAAACATAAAAAGCAGTCCCGGGATTTTTAGCAAAATCCAAATAGAAACATGAACTTGGCTTATTTGATAGGTCAGAGCTGTGCCTGGCAGAACTCAAAATACATGTCCCCTTCCCATCTCACCCCAATTTCTCATCTCTGCTCCCCTCTCACTTCCCAATATTTTCATATTATTCTTAAAGGGAACTTCAATTCTTTCCTCAAAAGTAGGAAAAGTGAGTGATTTTCTTCTGGGAGCAGGGGCCCCAACCACATTGCCAATTCATTGGGTCACTCATTGTTACAGGAGCCCAATCGCAGCTCTGTCCAGCACGGAGTGTGGTGGGTCATCTGTGAGATGGTGCCACACATCCCCTCCATTCCTGCAACCTCATGCACTCCTCCCACCGAGAGATGAAGTCTGCTTCCTCTCCTTTAAATGCCCAGCTGCCCTCTGACTTGCTTTAACCAACAGAATGCTTTCTGTCTCTCAGAAGCCAGCTTGCATACAGACACTCAGGTAGACAATGAAATGGTGAGTGACCATATGGGGAGAGAATGGCCACATGGAGGGGAACCAAGGCTCCCAGCCAATCCCACCTGGCACAAAAAGTGACACATCACTGCATCCCACTACATCGCACAATCATGAGTGAATAAATGTTGGTGATTATTTAGCCAACACCTTCTGGGGAGATGGGTGATGTAGCAATGGAAAATTGAAATAGGGAGTCTGAAGTGGGTGATGGCTAAGACCTCTTCTTGTCCTAAAATCCTTTGCTTTTCATTGTTTCCCTGAAGTTGCCCAAACTAAGATGTGAGAAGTTGAGAGGACATTATTTCAGGAGACATCCTCCTACCTCTACCCCAGAGGGGCTCTGCAATTATCCCCCCAGTCACAGCTGAGAGTTCAGAGGCTAAGCTGGCCTCCACCAGGCTTTGGCCCCTGGAATCTTACCAGGAACTGGGATCTGGAGATGAGATGCCCACGCCTTGATGCCAGAGCCCCTGACAGCGAAAGGGAGGAAGAAGTGAACCTGTTACGGAACGGTTGGGAGGATAACTGAAAGAGGATTACGCTATAACAACACTGAGGATTGGATTTCATACAATCCTCAGTTCATAAGTTCATGGCTGGGAACAAGGTCTCCCACCCTCGAAGCAGTTGGTTCAGCAGTCTCAAAGAGCAGCCCAGCGTTTACATCTCTGCTCTCTACACCCCGCTAATGAGACCTGGTCTCCAACTGCAGTCCAGCCGGACAACAGGTGAGAAAACACGGGTTGGCCAGATGATGTGGAAAAACAGCTGCCCACCTGGTGTGGCTTAGAAACACCATGCAAAGAGAGGAGGCAGAGGGTGTGACCTATCCTGGGCGCCTGTGACAGAGAAGATAAAGGGGGGAGACCAGTCAGATGCTGGGGAAGGGGGGGGAGAGAAACAAAATGAGCCTTGACAAAAAGAGGTCATGAGCGCGTTCCAGAAAACCCCCCAATGCACGCTTACGGTTCAGTGATTTCTGCGTTTAATGATGTCAGAGGTTGTTTCACAGGTTACCTGGCAGAGGTGGGAAGCCTGTGATTTGGGTAATAACAACCACATTGCTCAGGCTCTCCTCACAAGAGGAGCAGAGGCCAGCAGCCGAGGAGTCCCCTGGGAGCAGGCAGCCTCGGCTCTGCAGGCAAGTGAGCACACCAGGGTCACTCCAGCTGGAACCGAGCCCACAGCCCACACGTGCAATGTCGGCCCCAGGACTTGCTTTAGGAGAAACTTGGAGAGCAGCAGAAAGGCACAGAGCTGTGGCCCTACCAGGAGACTCAGGCCCCAGCCAGATTTTGTTTGCTGCACAACCTGGAACAAATCCACAGGAATTCTTTTTTGTTTTTAAATATATTTTTACTAGAGGTCCAGTGCACAAATTCATGCACAGGTGAAGTCCCTCTGGCCTGGCCAGCAATCAAGGCCTGTCTCACAGTCCTGATCGGGCTGATTGGGGTAGGGAGGTTGGCTGGTCAGCCTTGATTGTGGCCAATCGGGGCTGTTGGCCAGGGGGAGGGACAGCGGGAGGTTTGCTGTTGGAGAGCACTGACCACCTCAGGGGGCAGCTCCTGCATTAAGCGTCTGCCCCCTGGTGGTCAGTGCATCATCATAGCGACCAGTCGACCAGTTATAATGGCCACTTAGGCTTTTATATATATAGGTTGATTTCAGACAAGGGAGAGAGAAACATCAATGATGAGAGAGAATCATTGATCAGCTGCCTCCTGCAGGCCCCCTACTGGAGATAAACCCCCCAACCAGGGCATGTGCCCTGACCAGGAATTGAACCATGACCTCCAGATTCATAGGTTGATGCTCAACCACTGAGCCACACCAGCTGGGCTCCACAGTAATTCTTACTGGAGATCTATGTCCCTGTTCTCCATTCCTTCATCTGTAAGAGGAGAGAGTTGGGCAGGATGATGGCTGAAGAATCTTTCTAACTCCATTGTTCTTGTTCTTTTCTTAATCATTTGATTGATCTCTTTCTTTCCAAAAACTAACATGAAGTTGCCTGCAGTAAATTTCGATGGTCCCCTGCTGGGGGATATTATTTCATGTTGATCCTCTTGTTGTGGAAAGTCTAACAGCACAGAATACATACTGCCTGTCTTCAAAGGCAAGGCCGTGATTGTCTGAGTGGAAAGGCTGGGGGTTCACATAGGGCCCCATCCAATGACTGAACATTGATTAGTTACCTTTTATTACAGCTTTTTGGTCAGACATTGTGGTCAGTACAATGTTTTCTATTGAGATATTCTTTGCAGCATAGAAGAGGAATAACTCAATGTAGAACATGTCCCAAAGATACTTGCAAAGAAGGAACTTTATCTGTAAAGACATAAAGGGGATTGCTAATGTAGAATTTCAAGGTTGTTTATTAACCCAGACCTCTTTGTCCTAATTCATGGCTTCCTGTTATATTTTTTATTATTTCCTAAACTATTAGACATTGGTAGGGTTATGTCTAAGAGCACAATTGTCTTATTGTTGATGTTTCCTCAGGTTTATAAGTATTAGCACTATCTATGTGAATGCTATGTTATTCATAACACACACATTCATGACTGCATGTTTTCATTATGAATTGGTCCATTGGCCAATATAGAATTACCCTTTGGGACACACACACACCCCACCACCCTAAATGCTTTTGGCCTTAATTTCTACTTTATCTGATATCAATGTCAGCCACCTGATTTCTTTTGGTTTATTTCCCTGATACATTGTTGCTTACCATTTTAATTTTTAAATCCTTTCTTGTTATTTTTGCCTTGAATGGTCTCTTATTAACATTCAGTTTAATTTAAACCAACCTGAGTGATTTTTCCCCTGGTAATGCAAATCTGTTATATTCATTCTTATTTCTGTCATACTATTGCATACTTTTTTTTCTTTTTCTTGCCATCTCTTTCAACCAAGGAGTTTCTTCTATTTCTTTATTTTCTTCCCTGCTACATACTTACTGTTTCTCCTTTAAGAATTCTTACTGTGCAGAGTTTCGTCTCCACAATCTATTTCCCACATCTTTTCATCAATTTCTTATCATTTTCTTTTCAGTTTTTCCTTAGTGTTCCAGAAGACTTGTTCCAGCTCTTGTCTTCTCATTAATTGTATTCTACAACATCAGGCTAACTACTTGCTGTGGCAAAATTAATTTTAAATTTTTTATAAAGTACTTCCCCCAGATAAGGTACATACCTGGACTTGCTCCTTTCCTGATGTAGTCCACAGCCCCTGATCCCCACTGAGTTTAAGAATATTCACCAAATACTCTCTCAAATGCTCTTGTTTTCTTACAGTGGAATTATATCAGAGCAAGCAGTTCTGAATTTCCAGGGACTTTGGCAGCCGCCTCCTGAAATGCAGAAAGCTCTCGAAGGTCTGCGGTGTTGTCCTGTCTCATGACCTCAGAGAAATCTCTCTTTTCCCCTTGTGGATGGTACTCACTTCTCCACCTGAAGCATTCAGGGAGGTCTTCCCAGGTCTCCTCCTAGTTGCTCCTTAGTCAAGACTTATTGGTTCAAAGTGCAAAGTGGCCAAAAATTCAGCTCAGACTGCATTAAGGAGGGTTATGGGGAAGGCAGCAGAATGGACGAGGTTAGCATGGAGGTTTTGGGGATGACGAAGCCCCCGAATCTCAGGGCTCTCTTGGGACCATTGTCTCCTCCTTTATTCATAGTGTTGCCCAGTTAGTAGTCAGGCTGCCTGGGTTCAAATGCTTTCTCCACCACTTGATTGCTCCATGACCTTTTCTCACCTCAGTTTCTGTATCCATGAAATAGTTGGAAAACCTCATAAACTTTTTGCATGGATTACATGAGGTGACATGAGCACATTACAGTGTCTAGCACACAATTAGTGTGATTATGTGTCCTGGCATTGGCTCCTCCCATTCAGGTAGGATAGAAGTTGGGATTTGTGAGAAACTGGTCTGCACTCTCTTGGTGGAAAATTTAACAGGAGAAACTCCATACAGGTTCAAGAAACCAAAACAGAAAAAAAGCTCAACTTTTGAACAATAATAGATACAGAGGCAGAGCTGCCTCAAACAGATTGTCAAACTGCAGCGGGAAGGCCAGGCAGGGCTGGGGGGCAGGAGGGAGGGGGGTAAGAGATCAACCAAAGGACTTGTATGCATGCATATAAGCATAACCAATGGACATAAGACACTGGGGGGTAGGGGAGGCCAGGGGATTGTCAAGGGCAGGGGGGAAAAAAGGACACATATGTAATACCCTTTGTAATACTTTAATCAATAAAAAAAAGAAAAAGAAAAAAAGCTCAACCAAACAATGGATTGAGCATCCTGAGCAGGTGGAGTCAGGAAGTAGATAGAGTCACACCTGAATGATAGCTGGGACCTTCATCTCAGCACAGATGGTGAAGACAGGATGCCCTGGCCAGGTGTTGGGTGGGTGTGACCACTTCCACCAGGAACTACAGAAGCTCTGGGCTTTCTTCTACTGCTAATGAGGAACCAACACCATCTCCCCAAGGAGTGCCTCGCTGCTCTGCCCCCTCTCCACCCAGACTACTCACAGGATTAGCTCTCATTTACTTCCTGTCTTAAATCAAGACTCTGGTTGAAAGTAACAATAATCCAAATTACACCCTATCAAGGGGATAATAAAGAGCAAAAAGAATGAGATAGATGGGGAGCTTCATAAGCAAATGGACTCAGGGACTCAGCACCCTGAGGACTTCCACAGGATCTCTATCTGTCTCTGCTCTCCCTTCTGTACTTTCCTTTCTCTTAAACAAGTTCCCCCATGTGGCAGGGGCATGTTGTGGAGACTTCTACTTTCTAACTTAAGAGTGGCAACTCCCAATAAAAAAAATAATAGTCCAGTTGGCATGGCTTAGTGATTGAGCATCAACCTATGAACCAGGAGATCAGGGTTCGAATCCTGGTCAGGGCATATGCCCAGGTTGCAGCTCAATTCCCGTTTGTGGGTGAGAATCAATGAGTCTCTCTCATCATTCATGCTTCTGCGTCTCTCTCCCTCTCCCTTCATCTCTGAAATCAATAAAAAACATATAAAGATTATATATATATATTTATATATAAAAGCCTAAACAACCAGCTGACCCGGCTACTGGCCAGTAGCTATGATGCGCACTGACCATCAGGGGGCAGACGTTCAATGCAGGAGCTGCTGAGATGCAGTCACTTGGCAGCAGTGGTTCTTGGGTGATGTACCCGAAACCAGAGAGGAGGGAGCCCAATTCCAAGGTGCATCACCTGAGAACCGCCCTCTCGCAATCCAGGACCCCTTGGGGGATGTCAGAGAGCCAGTTTCAACCCAATTCCTGCAGGCCAGGCCAAGGGACCCCACCAGTGCACGAATCCGTGCACCGGGCCTCTAGTAATAATAATAATAATAATAATAATAATAATAAATGATCTGACTGACATGGCTTGAGGTACCTGTTCATCCAAGAACCAATCACTAAAGCCAAGGCAATGAGTGCTCTTTCTCATCCCTCATCAGAACCACATGGCTATTGTGGGAAAGGAGCAGGTCCCAAAAAGAAAGGAATGCTATTTTGAGAAGATAAACACTAAATGACAATAATACTTTCCTCATATACCATCTCAGCTGACAAATCAACAGTGCTGGCATTCTAAATATTTAACAAGCAAGTCAGTGTCTAGCACACAATTAGTGGCTATCAGAATGGCTACTGACATCAGATTCTGGAGACCTCTCCCGCCCCCCTTAATCCTAGCATCTGCTGAATTATGGGGAAACCGGAGGGTTCCCAGAGGAGGGATCCACCTGGACAGCATGAGAGCACTCAAGAGGCTCTGGGAAGTGGCTTTCTACCAATAAACATGGAAGTATTTCAACATTTTCACAGTTGGTTTGGTCATTCCACCGTATGCTTGCTGCATTTGGTCCCATGGACGTGGCCTCTAACGAAATTCTCCAAGTGTCTAGCATGTTCATCATCTCAATGGAGATTTCTTTTCCATTTTTAATATATTCTGTTGCTTGTTCCAAAGTGAATTTGAGAGGGAATAGTTAAATGTCAGTTCTCATGTTAACAGCTTGCCTAGAAATCTCTGGAATTTTTAAGATAATCATTTTCATTAAAAACCAAACCTCATGGAAGCCTGGAAACTCAGGAAACTGGTCTGGTCCCTGCAGCTGAATGTGTCTCTGCTCCCAGGATACCCAGGGACACCAGAGAGAAATATAAATTCAACATCTGAGAGCAAGTGTTCTTTGCATCATGAGTCAGAAAATTGAGTCCCAAATATTTGATGTTTCTGCCTCTAAAGTCTAGTAAAAACACAGATATGGGTTTTTTTTAAGGTTTTGTTATGTTTATGTTGTCATTGTTAGTTCATGATTTTGCTTAAGATTTACCAAAACTGACAACCAGAACTAAATATTCCTCACATCCCACTAATTGTTCTACAGACAAACCTTTCTGTTCCTTTCTAATCTCAATTGGACTCAGCCCAGCTGGACTGGAGTATTGAGCTATCAAGCCGATTGGACCCTCCTGCCACACACAGATGTTCCCTCTTCATTCCCCAAATGACCACATACTTTCAAGAAAAAACACCACAACTGATATCTCTGAGATATTTCAACTTGTTTAAAAACATATAATATCCTTTCCAGGAGTCATTATTTTTCTGTTTCTCTTTCTCTTTCAGAGCTATCAGAATTCTCTGAATTTTTTCCCATAAAGACACCTTTAGTATGAATAAGCGTTTTTTTCTCCCCCACTGAGCCATAGACTGTAGAATCAGTCCAATTTTAAAGTAATAAAAAGTATTCTTTGTTAGCAAATCACTGAGGTGCCTGGAGGTTATTTCAGGCATATTGTGGAATTCCTATTTAAAAGTCGAGGAAGTCCAGATGCTTTAGGAAACATGTGGATTATAGTGGAAAAGAATTCGTCTGAGAAAGCATCACCCTTGTCTTCCTTGGTCCATGATGCACTGGCCATCCTTTGTTAATGATGCCTGCTGGGCCTGCACCAAATTCATCTTCCCTTGAGTCATCAAAAGCCTAGGTTCAAGGCCTCTCCTTCATAAACCTCAGGAGAAAGTTCTGCTGCAGGCCATGCAGTTCCAGAGAATGTGTCCCAGGGTTTAAGAGGAGAGGTGCACATACCACAAGCCTGTTCTGCTAAGCTTAGTGGGGTCAGCTTCCCACACAAGTATCCAGAGAGCTTTAGGTGTGACTCGGAGAGAATTTGGAGCTCTTTTCTGATCTGATCCCTGCTCCTCTTCCTATCTTCCCTCTACTGCAACCCTCCATGTAACCCTGGGCCTTGAACGCATCAAATCACTATTCTGCACATGCAAACACATGTTTCTTCTCAGGCTCCTTTGCCATCGGATCCCCTCCTTCCACTTTACCCACTGAAACATTAACACAGAGTCTGTTTGGCAAATAATATAGAGTCAAGTAAACCATCGGCATTCAAGGACTCATAACTCTCTTCTTTATCTTCAGAGTCATCTGTCATCACCATCATCATCACCACCACAACTACCCACCATCATGCTTACAAGTATTATCCTCAAAGATGTAGTTCCAATACCACCTTTTCTGGAAAAAAACAAACAAACAACATTTCTGATTCTCTTTCCAGAATTAAACCACCTCTTCATACTCGGTGCTTCTTTGTCTCAGCTCATTACTTATTTCGTTTTATTTTGTATTATAGTCAGTCTATTGTATTCCCTGCTATTGTTATTTTTATAAATAAGCTCACCCATCAATGTCTACTCTCCCTGGGAACAGGAATCATGTCTGATTTCTTAGAACATCCACCCACATCCCCGTCATGCTTTATGCTTTCCCTTAATGAGCACTTGGTAAACACTAGTTTAAATAAATTGTTTTCAGTAAGATTATCTTATCTTGTTGATGTTAATTCTTGTTCTGGGTTCATAGTTTTGCTGTACTGCATCACATATTCTGTAAAAGATAAGTTAAACATGCTTATCTTTTCAAATATTTATTTCAGAAATTGATTCTGAGATTGGTACATCAATGTTCTCAATCAATAATATAATTGGGATACTCTAAAAATGAGCTTCATGCTGTGCAAATGTGATTTCCTTTTGGATCTATGTAGAAATAAAGGCAAGGCTGTTCTCAATATTTTCACAGGATATCCTCTGACCCCTAAATTAATTTAAGTGTACTGTAGGAAGCAGCAAAAGGTTTGTTTGGGTTTCAAATCCCAAAACCTGACCCCCTAATGCTCAGCACCAAACTACACAGGAAATTTCTAACAGTAAATCAAGAGGCAAAAGTGCATTTATGACAGCCAAAAAGAAGGAAACCGAAGACTGGGATGACCAATAGGATCATTTTTATTAGCGTTTAAAGATAACCTGTCAGCATAGCAGAAATCTAGTCATTGACTGCACAGTGTAACTATGTAATTCTTTACAAGAAAACTCAGTTGCCCACCTTTATCCTCGGCCACTTCAGCAAGGACTCATACTCCCTAGAGTTGGAGGTACAGAGAATACACAGATCACATGGGCCATTTCCTAACCAAAGAATTCATCACCCAAGGTCCAGACATCAGTTCTTTGCTTGTATCCACTCTACCTTGATCCAATACCCACAGTTAGATCATAACTCTATGCAGTTGATTCTCAGATTTGCCGTTTAAATCCAGCCTCATCAAATTTAAGACCATATACTAATTCAATACCTTCTCCTGAATAATCCAGAAGGGTTCACAATCAAATGTCCAAAGCCACTGTCCAAAACTCAGTCTTCAAAGTAGCCCCCTCCACTGACTGACCCCATTAACATCATGCCACGTCTCCCGGATGGATGTTACTAAGCCCCTGCTGAGACGTTTTCTTCTTCACATCAATTAATTGCCATAAGTTTATAATTCTTGGACTATACTTCTCAAACTCTGCAGCAGCTCTCTGCCCACATCTTCAAAATAGCATGTGTGGCTACCCTTAAAACATAGCTCTGGCCATGTTATTTCCCTGCTCAAAAACTTTCCATAGCTCCTCATTCTCTCTTCAGTCTAGCATCCCAGACTCGCCCATCATCCTAATCTCCATCCTAATCTCTATTCACACTTACCACAGGTGCCTTTCATGACAGTTACATACATTGTCTACAAAGGCGTGTTTGCTTCACACCCTCACACTGAGTACATAGTAGATGTCATTACATATTTATGAACTGAATCGCATGCCTATATTGATTCCAGAGCCCTATGTCTGGACTCCATTCAAATGAAACCTTCCTTTCGTCATATACAATTTTGTACCTGATCCAGATTCCCCTAATTGAAATTTCTGATAATTTGGGCATAAGTCAGGCTAGGTTTTATCTTTGTGATAGCTACTTGAAAAGTAAATTAATCATGTAAATTAGCTAGCATGAACATATGTTTCATCTCCATAAAAATAAACATTGTCAAGCATTGAGAAGGACTTTTTACACTCAGGTAGTATTCTTTTTAATATATATTTCACCTATATAACCCTGAATGCATCTTAAATTGATCAAGATGCATTTCTTGTTAAATATTTTATAGCCAGACCAATCCCACTCCAGTGACTCAAATCAGTGAGGCTTTACTGCGTGTATAATGATTACACAACTGTCCCTATTCCTTGATGTCCTACTTTTCAGTAATAAATGTAACGGGAGTCTCCTCTGCATGACATCAAGATTGACTCCCCTTTCTACCTTAAATTCATGTCAAACTATCACTGCAAGACTGTGATGTCCTCCTGGAGGCAAGAGCAGCAGCTGCAGGATCACGAGCCCCTATGCTTTGGACACTGGCTGTCCTGTGCCTTGTGGGCTCCTCTGAAAAGGATAATGATGGTTGGTGCTCTGTGTCTAGGCTCCAGCATGGCCTGGCCACATGAAGCGAAGCCATGCTAGCTTTGTCCAAGCAATAAGGACTGGTTAGCCGAGTTGCAAAGAATAAATTCTTACTCCCTGCTTCCTGCCAGGTGGACAGAACTGGCTCTGGAACCAACCTGGAATCAGATTTTACCTTTTTACCCCCAACTTGCTGTCCATGCCTCCTCCACAGACCAATGAGGTTTCTATTATCCCAACTGCCCCCAGCAAGCAGGACTCAATCATTGCTGCATCCAGCACAACATGGGAGTAATTTGGAGAATTCTAGGTTACAATGACCACAGACATCATCGAACCGGGGGAAAATGCTGTGGTTGGATGCTTCATATGGCATTAATTAAAAACAACCTGCATTCTTACAATGCAGCTGTGCTGCCCACTTCACTCCTCTACAGTTTCCAGTTAGCAACCACAAAAAACTTCACAGAAACCACTCATAATTCACTCCAAGGCCCAGAATTCCAAAGGATCGGTTTTTAATTAATCTGTGTACGGGAGACATTTTCCCAAGCAAGCATGTGAGTGATAACCCGGTGTTGCAATATCCCACCCCATTTGCCTTCATATTCGCACAAGCAAGGAACTTGAGACCTAAGGAGATCAGCAACTCCTTGGAAGACTGCCATCTCCTCTCAGGTTACTTCAGCCCAGAGACTGCCCTTCAGGATATATTACATTAGGAAGGGCTTTCCTGGGAAAGAGGAGGTTCAGGACAAATTATTCAGTGCGGGCTCATGTCTACATACCCAGATACTCAGGCACCTTGATGTGTTAATTTAACTCTCTAGGCCTTTGTTTTTTCATATGCTCCATAGGGATCATCATTTCCACCCACTTCTCAAGGTCATTTTAAAACAAAAGGACATCATTCCTAAACAGCAACTCAATATGCGATGTAAGTCAAGGGAAGCAAGCACAATGCCTTCTTTGCAAACATGAGTACCTCACTATCTACCACCAGAACCCAGTCTTCTTTCTCCCTTCAGACATAAACATGCAAAATAAATGACAAGTGAATGGCACCAGATGCTTCCATAAAAAGAAAATGAAAAATTAAAAGTAATTGCTTTTCAGGCACCCATATGTTTAGCATACTTAAGAGAGGGATAAAGTGGGTCAGCCTACAGATAGCAAAAACATTGTTCTTTCTAAATCAAATCATCAAGGTGGAAATGGTCATATACTTGTACCAACATGATTCAACATTACCTCGAAAAAGATATATATAGTAGGACACATGCACACACAGTGGTAAATGGTTTTACTGGGTAAAAATTGGTTATAGTGAACATTAAGGACAGCTTTAGAAGGTAAAACAATCAAAAAATGGCAAAATGGCAACCTGAAGGCTGGGCATGGAAGAGTACAGAGCAACTCAACCTTTATGGTTTATTATGGAAGTTATTAGAGTTTATAGGATTACTGTTGGGATAGTTTCTGTTACTTTCACTACCTAACTATAGGGCCACCTCTTTTGTTCATAATCAGAAGCATCTCTGTGTCCTGCCTTGACTATCACTTTGGTGGTTTAGGGACTAGTGGTTTCATGATTAAAATGATCCTTGGCTGGTAGAAAGAACAGAAGAGAATGTGACCAACAAAGTTATATGTGAGTGGTTTGGGGATTGATGGTGCATAGGAGTGTTTGAACTCAGAAATGCTAAGAATTATAAGGGTCCTCTCAGAACACATGGTCCAAATCCCTCATTCTGAATTGTCAGGTGGAGGCATTAAAGCTTAAAGAGGCAAAGCAAGTGAAGGAGAAAGATCATTGGATCCCATTGAGTAAGGCTGGCCTCACATCACAGATGAACAGAAGGAATCTCCACAATTTTCCCAAGAATTAATGCACAGCTGGACTAATGCCATTGTTACTCCATTGAGCAACTGATAATTTAATTGAAAGTAAGTACTTCAAAAGGAAAATTGGTAGAAATAAAATTCTTATCACTAGTTTTTCTCTTCTTAGAAATTTTGGCGCATGTATGAGCAATTTCTCAAAATTTCATTTTTTAAAGGCAGTATCATTCCAATTTCATGGAATCCTTGGTTTGAGGTGATAAGGTTTCCTACTTTTTATTTTATATTAGAGGCCTAGTGCACAAATTCATGCATGGGTGGGGTCCGGCTGGCCCACCCCAATGGGGGCCAATCAGGCCGGGCAGATGGTGGGGGAAGGGAAGCAAAAGGTTGGCCACCAGCTCCGCCCCCGA
>NW_005367354.1:6508566-6534861 GCF_000412655.1 Myotis brandtii | reverse complement strand
GGGGGGGGGGGATCAGGGGCCAGGCTGGCTGGGGAGAGGGGCCACAGGCAGTTGGCCAGCTGGCCGTGCCCCCAGTCAGGGTGGGAGGGCTGATTGGGGGCTGGTCCAGCCAGGGGGAGGAGCCATGGGAGGTTGGCCAGCCAGCCCCGCCCCCGACCCGGTCAGGGCTGGCCAGGGGGAGGGGCTGCCCCCAGATTGGACTGGTTGGTAGGCCGCAGTATGCATCATAGTGACCGGTCGTTCCAGTCATTCTGGTCCTTCCAGCATTCCAGTTGCTTGGCTTTTATATATAGACTAGAGGCCCATTGCACGAAGAGATTCATGCAATAGGCCTTCCCTTCCCCTCGCTGCCGGCACCAGTTTTCCTCCAGCACCCAGGACCCAGGCCTTCGCTCCGGCTGGAGCCTTCAGTCGTCATCGCTCCGCCGCTTCAGCCTATGTATGCAAATTAACCGCCATCTTTGTTGGGTTAATTTGCATACTCTCCTGATTGGCTGGTGCGCGTAGCGGAGGGATGGTCAATTTACATGTTTGTCTATTATTAGGTAAGATGTATTTTTCAGGCATGCATTCCTGTTATTCTTGCCTACCAGTGTGTGTGTGTGTTTAATGTAGCTTCTTTGTCCAAATGAATTATCTAAAACAAATTTGTCAGAAATGAATGTTTGCAATCATCACTTCACACTCTTTAATTCTGTATGCAATGAGGAGTAATCTGCCAATTTTGTCATACATTTCTGGCAATTCTATTCATTCCCTCAGTAATTTTGCCTTTTTCCTAAATTTAAATTAATTCCTGTCAGTATGTCCTACTTTACATCATTAGTGATTTTATCACCTTGCTTTTATGCTTTAGAAGCTCTCATTTGACCCACTGCAGCATTAACTATGATCACTGGATGTACTGGTGTTTTCTATGTTTTATTTCTTAAAACTCGAGGCTTTGAGGAAAAGTGAGCAAAACCTCACTAAATATTTAGGGACTCGCCCTATATGAGCTTTAGGATTTGTTGGCATTAAAGGTACAAACAAAGGCAGAGGAGTGTGATGTGCCTGGCCAGCTGTCCTCTGAGTGAAAGGCAGGCAAACAGCGAGGATCCTAAAGACTCCCATTGTCACCAGCCTGGGCCCAGAAATCTACATGGGACATTTGCTGTGAACCTAAAACTGCTCTTAATAAGTAAAATCTATTACAAAAAAACCCACATTGATTCTCTTTATTAATAGTAACAGCTAACACTGAGTGTTCACTCAGTGCCAGACATCACTTAGTCCTTTGTATGTATCAATCCTCAAAAGAACCCTAAAAGGTAAGTACTAGTAGGACCTGCAAGTCACTGATGAAGCAGCTTAGTGACTCACACAAGGTCACATGGCTAGTTTTCACATGCAGGGGGTCAGGCTCCAGATTCCAGTGTCTTCCCTTGTCTCCAAGGTAGTATACTGAACCTCATGTCCAAATAGCAGTTGTAATATGAAGGGGAAGGAGGGAATCATGCAAAGCCTGGATTGTGAAATCTGTCCAGAGCAGAGATGAGGAGACACCCCTCCCCCCAGTCACAGCTGCACTGTGGCCTGTGCTAAGGGCCCTGATCCCTCTCCCCACACAGCATGGCTATAGGAGGAGCCCTATACAAGTATGCTGCCCATGGGAACCTGCTCGCAGCCCATGGTGAACTCTGCAATTATGTGCAGGTCCTCACCCCTGCAGAAGGACCTGATTCAAGTCGGGGCATGCACGGGAAGCTCATGGCGATTTCACGGCCCCCTCTTCCAACTTGGGCAAAGGGCACCACTGTTTGTTTTCATGAGAACTGAGCTGGAGGAGCAGAAGGTGTTTCCAATGAAGGCCCACCTGCATCATGTTAAGGAACACACAGGAACCATGGCTTTGAACTTCGGCACCGATGACTATTTGTTTTTCATGCAAGAAATGGAAGAGCAGCCTGAGAGTATCCACAGGACCCTAGTGGGCTGAGGATCACTGCTGCCCCCCGACCCTTCAGACATACCCATCATGCTGGCTCCAGACAGACCTTGCCATGCTGGGGACCTGTCCTTCAGCACAGGAGGCCATCCTTTTCCCAAATCAAGAGGGATTGCTTCCCCCAGAGTAACCACACACCACGCAGCCCAGCATCCCTCTCCCACAGCATGCCTCAACTAGACTCTTTCCTGCCTGCCTGACACTCCCCTTCTCAGGAAGGTCAACAGGAAGGAAGCCCTCATCCTGCTTTGCTTCCTCCCGGAGCAGCCTCAGACATGGGGGTGATGTCTGAGCTGCCCAGGATCAGACCTTGCCCCAAAGCATCCCAGCCAGAAGCACAAGGATCTAGAGGCAAAGCTTTCCTACGCTCTCCCAGTGTCCCCCTCCGCTTCCTCACCGCAGTGTGGCCAACTGGTCTACTCTCCTGAATCACATAGTAGGCATCAAAGTCTTCTTTGGCAAACAGGCAAACAAAACAAATTACATCACTTTAGGATTGGAGCCTTTTCCTAAGATCCCAAAGGAGAGTAACTGATAACCCAACCGACACTACAGTGATATTAATTGGTGGCTTCCACTTCATGTCTTCCACTCCTATAGGCATCTCTGGCTTAAACAGAAAACTGAGGCAGGCAACGTTTAGCCTGACAGATGGCTTTGGCATCAGTGGGATTTCTGGCACTGTGATCTTTGGCGGGTGTTTGGCAACATGGAAGTCCTCTCTAGGGCCCTCTGGAGCCCTAATGGTGCCCTTCATCACCACACTTGTCAACTTTCCACTCAAGCTGCCCCAAGCCCACAGGCCAAGTTGATGAAAACTGAAGGAGCCCTGCACCAGCTCAGGACCAAGAGAACTGCTTCTGTGTCATTATCAAGTCACAGTGGACAAGGCTTGAGTTCCAGTCTTCCCAGGGACAGCTCTGCTGTCTTGGATGATTAAATGCCTGAGCTTCAAGTGTGTCTGCACTAACATAAAACTGTAATGCTGACACTGATATCTGCCTCCAAATTTCATGGTAAAGATCCAGGGAAGTACTGGTAAATGTTTTGTGAACTATAAATACTGCAAAGATAAGCATTTCTAGGATGTGAAGATGTTAAACAGAACATTAAAAAGGCTATTAGAAATGTAACTTCATGTGTAAATGTCCATTCACAATTTTATTTTAATTCCTCCAGCCAGCGGCACTGCACTTAGATGAAGGCCTCCATGACCAGAATCATGCTCTGTGCCACAGGAAAGGTATCACAGATGGGAGGCACAGGTCCTGCTCTCTGTGTACTTACTGTCTCGTTGGGAGGCCAGGACATGCATGTGAAGTAATGACGATGCAGGACCGACATCCTCAGTGCTGGTACCTCTTTTACAAATACAGACTTGGAAAGAATTCATACTCAACAGTTGTTGCCCCTCTGACTCTTTCAGCAGCACAGTTGTCCAGGACTCTGTGCTGCCACCACTGTCCCACCCCCTGAGGCAGAGCCCTCTATTCTGCCCCTGCTGCTCCTGCCTCCATGCCAGAGCCCCCCTCCCCACCCTGCACCTGGGACAGACATGTGGGTTTTGAATCATCCTGAATTGGGACTTGGGACATGTTCTTCTAGAGGAGCAATGAGCCCGGTGGTATTAACAGGGCCGTCCCTCCAGGCTGGTCTAGATGCCCCTTGTCTGGGCCTCCAGAGCCCTCTCTCACTGCACTAAGTACACGAACTAGTAACTCCCTGAGGTCAGGATCTGTATCCAATTCATCTTTATACCTACAATGGGTAGTACAGAACTTGAAACAAAATATTTGTGGAAAGAATGAATAAAGAAATAAACCACATCATGGACTAAAAAAGTTTGGAGAGACTAGCATGAGAACCAACACCATATGCTACCCTGGGAATTCATGTCAAACTGGAAATATACAGAAAAGAGGGTTAAAAATAACACAAAAATAGTAAAAATTATATGGGTATACATGTTTGTATATAAGTATGTAGCATAAAGAAAATGGGCGGGGGCGGGGGGGGACATACTGAGTTATTAACATAGGGGACAAAAAAAGGATGCCCAGAAATAAGAGAGAGAACCAAAGATAAAAAAGAACTAAAAGAAAAAAATCTCCAGTATTTATAATAGAACCACATATATGTATCCATGTAAAATAAGAGGAATGATAATTCTCCAGTAGAAGCCAAATAAGAAATAAGAACTAATCCAAGTAAGGAGTTGAGATGAATAGTCCCAAACACACATGAGAAGAAATGAGAACCGAGGCCAGGAACCCAACGGGCACCTTCATAGCGGCAATGCTTGGACCAGGGGGCTTCCTAAAAGATACAGGCCCCCAGACTACAGGCTTGAGGCTTTCCCAATAGCATGTCCAACTCCTGCCAAGGATGGGTCCAAGTAAAATGATTCACATAGCTATTCCTGCATCATATGAGCTGAACTAATATCAACAATTACATCAGGAAAAATGTGTTTACCTTGGTTTTCCGCCATAGGAAATGGGTCCAAAATGATGTTAAACATACGCCTTTCATTCCTGCTTCTATTAGAAGGACAAATAATTTAACAGGTGGGACTCAGAATTCCATGGTTCTGTTTTTTCTTTATTCCTTTTTTTTTTTACTATGGAATATTAGACATTCCATTTTTGGTCAATGGAATCTGGAACCCTTCTTAGCAGACCTTGGCAAGCTCTATTTATTTTGCAAAAGCCCTCCTAATGCTCACATGAGCAGTGAGTTGGAAAGGCCTGGTGAGTCCAATCAGACTCTACTTTCACATGTTATCAGTACAATATGTTGCTTCAATTGAGAGACCAAATTCTCTAACTCCTCCAAGAATTGATCCAGACGGCAAAAAGAGAGGAAATCCATTCTCCTTTAATAAGGCAATTGGTCCAGACTGCATACAGTATCGTTTCAGTCTAGAATTTTCATCATTACTGCCAAAAACATCAAACAGAAACACTGCAGGACTCACTCAGCTTTCATTCTCTGAAGAATAGCCATCTTGTTCTAGGCCTGAGTGGTAAGAAAGGAATTCAAGGGAGATGGCGGGGGTAGTCACAGGGAGCATTGAACTCTTTCTCACTGCCTGATTTCTAAGCTTCACAGTTATGAATAAAAGTTCATGAAGTATGGCAATTAAGGACAACCCGAAGTTTCCCCATATCTCAAATGCTCAGCCTCTTAAAGACTCTCCGACCATACTCATCAGATTATCTAACTCACCTTTCTCTTTTACTCATCTATCCTATATAATCCTTTAAGAGGTTACTCAAAGAACTGTAATGTTTATGCTAGGTATTAGTTGGAAAGTATCCCAATGATACTCCCAAATTAGAGTGCATTAGTTAAGGTAATTCTAACTACTATAATGAACAAGCCCCAAAATACACAAGGCGTTAAGCACAACATGCATAAGTAATGTGTTCACATAAAATCCAAAACAGGCAGTAGAGACTGGCGGTGGGTCTTCGCATGACCTTTCTGCCATGCTAGTTCTCTGCTAGGACCATGGAGTCCTCTGTGTTTAGCCAGCAGACAGGGGACCAGGGAGTAGAAAAGCTAAATTCGCTTCCTAAAAACATCAGCCCTGAATGATACCTAACTACGAAGAAAGTTGAGGAATATTGTCTAGCTGTGTGTTCTGAAAAAAGAAGAAACACGTTTCATAAAAAGCCAGCCAATGTCTGTCATAGACAACCAAATAATACACACTCTAAATTCTGCTGTGTTAAAATTACCATAGTAATTGGGGAATCATATTTCAGGAGACAGAGAGAGAGAGAGAACCAGATAGCTGGACTATAATGACCTACCTTCAGAATCAGACATAAAGTTCAATACCTGCTACCTGCCACAGATAATCCTGGAGTGGTGCCTTACTGTAAAATTCAAGTCCAAAGTGACTCAGATACACTTATGAGAATCCAAACTGTGAGGCAGAGGGATTGTCTAAGCGAGAATTTGGGGAGTGATACAAAAGTATGCCAAGCACTGTGCCTTCACTGTACACATGAGCCAGATTGGACATTCCTGGGCTCTGGGTCTGCTGTTCAGACTCCAGAGGCTTTGCGTGAACAGGTACAATAGCTGCTGTATTCTAGCTTGCTACAGGTCACAAAGCGTATCAATAATTCTCCTCTGATTTTTAAAAAACAAACACAAAACCTTTCTGTAATAATCAGAGCAGGTATTACTGTTTCAAACAAACACAAAACCTTTCTGTAATAATCAGAGCAGGTCTTGTGTTTTTATTATTATTATCAAGCTGGAAATGGAAAGCCTAAGGGACCTAAAGCTAAATCAGAGGTGGGACTTAAACTCAAAACACAAAGGCCATTCTCCCCCCCACAGAAGTCCCCATCAACCCTCACATCAGCCCCCATAAGTTTCCCTAGAAAGACTTTGACTGCAGTCATCCCAACAGGTACCCCTTCCTTGTAATTTTCACACAGATCACTTTCATCAGGTTGTGCCTAGTGCTTTTATTTAACAAGAGAAAAACCTACCACACATTGTTCCTTGCACATGATGGAATCTTGCCAAACAAAACTCATAAATCCTAAACTTTGTTACTCAAAGTATGGGGTGTGGACCAGCAGCACTGGATGCCCCTGGGAGTTTGTTAGAAATGCAGATTCTTGGGCCCATTCCATGACCCACCCACTGAATCAGATTCTCTGTTCAAATAAGATCCCCAAGTGATACTTAAGACCCATTAAAGTCTGAGCAATACTGCTCCAGAATACCCTTTAGTATATTAACTTGAATGCTCAGGAGAGGGAGAATGACCTAATATAAAAAGAGTTTCTACAAATCAACAAGAAAAATAAAAGTAGGCAGAAAATAGATCAAACATAAGAACAGTTAATTCACAGAAGAAATACAAATGGACAATAAACAAACATAAAATGCTCATCTTCTCTAGCGATTTGGGAAATGCAAATTAAAACAACAACATATTATCCTTTTTTTAACAATCAGATCGTCAACACTTTTAAAGTCTTTTAATCTCCAAATTGAAAATATATTGGGGGAAATGCATTTTCTTACACATTGGAAGCTTAAATGGTTATAATCTCTTTGGAAGACAATTTTTCAACACCTTTTTTTTAAGATTCAAAGATTTTGACCAAAATATTCCATTTCTAAGAGTCCAGTCTATAGAAATAACTGTTAAAGTGTCAAAGACTAATGTAAAGGATCTTCACTACTCCATTTGAATTGTGAAACATGAAGGGAATCTAAATATGCATACATAAGAAAATAGTTCAATAAATTAGTGGCACCTTTACCGGGGAACTATGTGATAATTAAAAAGTTTAGTGTCATAAAAAATGCCCATGGCACATCATTGAATACAGAAACAAGTTACAGAATTGCATATAAAGTATGATCTCATTCCTCTATTTTAAAACCATATAGGACAGAGGTATACTAGTATATATTTGTTAAAACTCATCAAACACTGAACTCAAAATCAATACATTTTATTTTATAGAAATGATACCTCAACAAAATTGATTAAAAGAACTGTATGCATAGATATTAGTGGATGTTATGTACATGTTTACAAACCTACAAAAATGGTCTGCAGGGAAACACAACAAACATTTAGAAGTGGCAGAAGCCTAGGAGAGGAGAATGTGCGTGAGAACTTTCTGTAGCATTAGTATTTTTTCAACAAGCATGTATACTTCTTGTATTTTAATATGCACAAATTAAAAACCTAAATGAAATAAATGGAGTCATTTGCAGTAAGCCTGAATCAATATGGAAACCCATTCCAGCCTGGCCTTATTAATTGCATCCATTGACTGGGTTTGGTCCTTGTGTGAGGTCCTACTATCATGAGGGCTGTTAACATCACACACACCATTGCCAGACTTGCCCTTTATAGATGCCTATTTATTACTTCATGCACAGCTACTGCACATCCTTAAACATCAAGCTCTATGATAAAAACTGTATGGAAATTTGATACAAAAATGAAAACGCAACTCCAGCCCCAGCTCTATCACTCTTCTACTGGAAAAGCTGAAAGCATTCTGTACAAGGTAGCACAATAAGTCTAAATTTGTTCATTCAGCTTTCAAGCCTCCTCTCCCTGACTCACCCCATTAAGCACTGGATAACATTATTTCTCTTTTTTTCCTGTCCACTCTGGTCAGACTAGCCTTGATGCTGTCCTACAACTAACCCAGACTTTTCTTCCACTGTTCCTCTCTCCTGGATCCCTGTCTCACCCATTATTACACACTCTCATCCACCCAACAAGCTTTATCCCCATCCTCGATGAAGTTGTTGCTAAGCCCAGAAACACTCAATCGCCTCCCTCCCCACATGCTGCATGATAGGCTTGTCTCTATCAGGAGAACGGGGGCCATGTCTCTCTCCTCCGTCTTTCCCATTGTCACGTACAATGCCAAGTACAGGAACTAACAACTATCAATGATTTATCACTTTATAATTTTTAAATGCTGGACAAAGGAGAGAAAGTAAGAAATAAATATTTTTCCAAAAACCTGGAGAGGTAGGTATTTTTTCCCATCTGTAGGTGGGTAAACTGAGGCTCAGTGATGCTGAGAGGTTTGGTGGGGCTCATACATCTCGGAAATAATAGGGCCAGTCTTCAAACCTACTTCTGAATGTCTCCAAAGCCCAGTCTTTTCCCTGAACCATGCTGCCTTCCTGACTTGTCACTTAGGTGATCTTGTTGAATTCTCACATTACTGTCTCAAGAAGTACTTGTTGACTGATTGACGACATTTTCAGTAGCAATGTGGTCCTGTTGCAGGGTTTCCCGCAGCTGAATTTGATGAAAAGCCCCTGCTGTGCTCAGAGTGGTTTAACCTTTTTCAAACTCTAGCTTTGCCACAATATCATCAGTCTCAATCCCAAGACCTGTGCAATATATAGCATGAAGTTCTACATACTCTCAGAGCTCACAAGGAAAGTCTCAGGTGAGAGAGTCCAAACTCCAGCCCTGGCATCTGGGCAGGGGTTCATTGCTGGGGAGCCCACCTCATGCTGCTTCCCTAGGTTCTCTCAGGCAGTTGCTTGGTCATGGGTGGGCTGGGCTGTCTTGGACAAACTTCGTTGAAGTCATCTCCTGAGAAGTGGGTTGTTGACACAATAGCACAGAAGGCTGGAGTCCACAGGAGTTCAAGGTCATCACTGGACTCTCCAGAGTCAATGAACTGGGTTCCAGGTGCAGTTCTCCATTAGCTAGCAGTGTGTTCTTGGGGAAAGTACTCACCATTTCTGAGCCTGCTCACTCAATATACTATGGGAATAATAGCAGCTTTCCTGCCTACCTTTCAGGAGATTAAGAGAATCAGAAAGATTCTATTTGTAGAAAAACAGTAGAAACCACAAATCCCTGCCTCTATACCATATGCTGAAGAGCAGTTGTCATTGGAAGAGGTGGAACGCTGCTAAGGACAAAGCACTGGGCAAAAAAGGTCAGGAGATCTGGTGTCCACTCCTGACTGAGTTACCAAATCTCTGCTGTAATTATTATGTGTGATTTCCCAAAACTTTAATAACAACTAAACAATGTTCTTCCTAGAAGCTTATGGAAAATCCCTGGAAACGTCTGATCACTGGGTAACCTTTACTTGTCCACTGAACCAGCACACTCTGAACTGGGCTCTCAGACCTGCCATTTGCACACTGCATCCCTCACTGCACTTGACCCGCAATACACTGCGACACAACAAACAGTAAGCCTCACAAAAGTTTAGATGGCATCATTCCTGATTCTACAAATGAGGAAACTGAGGCTCAGAGAGGTGCACTCACTTATAGAAGGTCACACCGCTAGTAATGGTAAAGCTGGAATTTTAAACTAGGTTTTCTAAAGCCAAATCCTACAAGTAGATGGTTAGCATCCAGTTAAGTAGGGTCAGAGAAGAAAATCTGGGCCTGAAGAACCAGAATCACTGGCAGCCCCTGCACAGGTGTCACTTTGAGCCTCCACAGATCTCTGCAGGAGCCCCTTTCCCCACTGGCCAGAAACTGAAGCTTATCTGTGGTATTTAAAGGTCCAAGGAATTGGGCAAAGTTTCATGATAGGGATGGAAAATGTCTGCTCCTGTCAAATTTCAAACTCTTGCAGTAGTTGTCTCATTTTTTTAATGTCCTTCATTCTAAAAATATTCTTCCCACTTCCCCAAGAAATTCCATTTTGTCATTTACATGGTCAAATAAAACTCTGAAGAGATCAAGAAGTGGCAATTCAAGGTGAAAATATCAGAGCGGCCCCTGTCTTGGATCCCTGAGAATTCTGAGCCCACAGAGGCAGAGCACCCAGCTGAAGTAGCTTATGACTTATTTTAAAAGTCATTCTTAGCCCTGGAAGGGTGGCTCCATTCGTTGGAATGTCATCCCATACATCAAAAGTTTGTGGGCTCCATTCCTGGTCAGGGCACACACCTAGCTTGTGGGTTCAATCCCTTGTCCAGTTATGTGTGGGAGGAGGCCAATTGATGTCTCTCTCTCTCTCAGAGAGGTGGGAAGAGGGTGACTAGATGAAAGAAGGTGAAGGTATTAACCAAGGAACATATATGCACAACCCATAGACACAGACAACAGTGTGATGATGGCCAGAGGAAGGGGGGACATGGGCTGGGTCAGGGTGGACAAAGGGCAGGCATCTGTAATAGTATCAACAATAAAAATAAAGTTAATAAAATTTTTTAAAATGTTGATTATGCATTTTATGGAACATCTTGGCAAGAAGCTGGTGTGGCTGAGTAATGTCATTTTCTCAATCCAAGACAATTGCAAAAACTGTGAAGTCTTAAGAAAAACGATGCCTGAGGGCATGTCCACAACTCTGTGTAATATTTAGAAAAGCAGACACAAGGGGCCTGCTTCTTGGGCAGACTTCCTTTCTGTCCTCCATGTGAAGAGGTCTAATTCATACAGGATACCTAGGACATGAGAATTAAATAGTAACCAGCACCATATTCTGCAGAAGAGTGAATTAGTTCTGTCAGTATAAGCATGAGGGCTCCTTATCTTGGGGGGAAAAAATCAACGCAGAGTTAGACTTTGGGGCCAGACTTGCTCACCTTCACTGATGGAAGTTGCCCATTGACCTGGGTTCCATTTTGGTAGGTATTACTCTGCAATGCTTCCAAGGTTCACTTCACCAAACTTATGGCAACTAGACTAATAAAGTCATTGTATAATATATGTTGAATTATTCCTTTGGAAGAGGTGATTGGAGAAACCAACCACACACCCTCCCTAGGGCTTCTGAGGGCCACACAATGTAGCTATGGTAGCTGGCATTATGTGGCATCTACAGGCAAAGAAGAACCCCTCACCCCTTTCTTTCCTGTGAAGGTGACTGATGTTTAATTGGAAATCAGAAATACAACCAAGTACATTGGCCCTAAACTCCCAGCAACCGAGTTAATCTACTGCAGAATGAAGTAGAACCAGACATAGTTTGTTTCATCTTGCCAAAAGAATGGTATGATAAGTCATGTTGCCAATGGCACAATCTGCAATATTACAGTAAAATAAAAATCAATGCCTCTTGGTCCTAGACATAACCACAGTACTTTCATGGATCCAAATTCTGAAAGCTATGATAGTGAACATCTTGTTCACATTGGTTTTGGCAACTTCCAAAGATGTTTTGTATATCTTCCTGCCACCCACTAAATTTCCCACCCTTGCCACTTCATCAGTGACTCCAAATTTATAAAGAAAATCTGCATAAAAAAATCCCCACTCCTCATAAAACCAAGATCTCTATACACAGGAATGTTTTATGGAACAGTACTTTCAAATGAAAGTTCTAAAAAATATTTAAACAAGGATTGTCTCATTGTTTGGGTACCACATAAAGAATAAATGTGTATCATAGTGAATAATTTTCAAGCTCTGTGCTCCATACCAAACCCTGAAAGAGATCCAACTTCAGTGTAAGCCCCTTGAGGGACCAGGGTTTAATGAACTCTGTAGCCCCAGAAACTATCAGAGTTCCTGGAACATGTCAGACAATAAATATTTGTTGAAAGACCAAATGTCAGACTTAACCACATTGGGGGCCACATAATAAACTCTGTGTATCAACATTTAAGTAGAACTAACCCTACACCCCATTCTCTCCCTCCCTCCTTCACTACCCATACACACTCACAGCACACACATGATCAACTTATCTAGACTTTACATACAACAACAAAAAAAGATAAAAGATATGATTTTGTATCTGAAAATTATTATTTAGAAGGTCAGGAAAGACCCAAGATTTTGGTTCCCTGCTCCAGAGATATTATAGACCTGTTAGAAGTAAAAGGGATATACACAGTGCTATGCAGCATCCTTTGGTTACAACTGAAAACTTCAAATAAAGTTTTAATTGGAAATAGACATTCAATTCTCTGCTTTTGCCCTACCTGTTTTTGTTTATTTGTTATTGTTGTTGTTTAGCATATTAAAGCATAAAATAAACCTGTTTAGACTCTCATGTTTTTCCATAGAGAAAGCATAGCAAAAGTTAAGGCAACTTCAGGAGAAATCCCATTTACCAACAGACACCACACACTCTCAAACACAAAGACTCAGTTTCTGATATTTATTTCCCAAACTGGACATTGGCTAACTAAAGACTAGACCCAGGGATCATTTTATGTAATGGATCATTGATTTTATGAGTTCTTAGTGACCACAAAGGTCTTGAATTCCTTTGCAAACAGCAAAAAAGCAAATTTCCTCTTTTGGGGGTACCAAGAATTCATACCAAAGGCTACAGTGAGACATTCTTGGTCTGTGTCTATGAGTAATTGAAGACCACTACTCCACGGACATAAAGACAGGCATTAGTAAAAGCAAAGTTTCTCTTTCAAAGAGAAAGATACATGTAGTTTGAATGTGGTTGATCTTGGAAATCACTGTTTCTAATGAATTGCTTCAGTGACTAAAAATGCTAAACAATACCACTAAAGATACAGCAAATTTATTTTAAAGCTGTGGTTCTCAACCTTCTGGCCCTTTAAATACAGTTCCTCATGTTGTGACCCAACCATAAAATTATTTTCGTTGCTACTTCATAACTGTAATGTTGCTACTGTTATGAATCATAATGTAAATATCTGATATGCAGGATGGTCTTAGGCGACCCCTGTGAAAGGGTCGTTCGACTGCCAAAGGGGTCACGACCCACAGGCTGTTTTAAAGGATAGAAACATTATATATATATTCAAATGTTTTTTACTTACATGATGTTAAGAATAATGCCCAACATTTCATTTTTTATTTTTTTAAGATTTTTTAAATTGATTTTTTTTTAGAAAGAGAGGAAGAGAAAGGGGGGAGAGAGAGAGAGAGAGGGAGGGAGAGAGAGAGAGAGAGAGAGAGAGAGAGAGAGAGAGAAACATACATCAGCTGCCTCCTGCATATCCCCCACTGAGGATCAAATCCAGTATCCCGGGCATGTGCCCTGACCAGGAATACTAGTAGAACCAGCAACCCTTTGGTGTCTGGGGCAAGAGCCAACCAAGCCAGTGGCCAGGGCAATGCCCAACATTTCTATAGGATGTTTGTGTTTACAAAGCTTCTTTCCTTCCATGACCCCTTTTTAAATTCACTACATCTATTTTGCTAGGCAAACAAGGCAGGCTCTGCTGTGATTTGTCTGCACCTCAAATGGAAGGTTAACAGGAGTTAAAATGGAGCTCTTCCTAGTAGCACATTATAAAATGAACTGCCCACCATCGCAGGACTTGCAAAGGAAATGTTTCCGAAATCATACTTGCAATGCGTAGCCCAACATCCACTCTAAAAATCTCTGAGGTTGAAGAGATCTAGAGGAAGATATTTCTTTGGCAAAAATGGTAAGCATTATCAGCACCCCTCCGCACGCTCCATGAGAAAGGGAGACGGGGTGCATCCCTTCACCTGGGGGAGGCTTCAGGATTACAGTTTGGAGAGCCTGGTCTGTCTGAAGGCACAGAGACTGGGGTTGGTTCCAAGCTTGAAAAACCCAGAAGAAAGAGGAAGTGATGGGTAGTTACCTAAAAGCAGAGGAAGGAGAGGCGGCTGCCCTGGAAATGGCTGTGTTGGAGTTTCCCTTGGTTTCACGTGGACATCGTGGAAAGATACCAGTATAGATCGTGTTATGAAAAATGTTACTTGTGTTATGAAAAAAGGTCCTCCTGGGAGCTGAGCAGCAGAATAACCCCAAGAAAGGATGGGCATTGATATCTGCAGTAGTAAGTGGCCAATTTAAAGGGGCATCACCTGTGTTCAGGGAACAGCACTTGATCCCCAGTATAAGAGTGTCTAGCTCCCAACACACGCAGAGGGCAATAATATTTGATTATGATAGGCCCGTCAAGCAGCACCTTTTTCACTCCCTAACTCTCCCTCACCAATCCTCTTCACCCTAGAAGACCAGAGCAGACTAGGGGCAGGTAAGAGGAGGAAAAGTTGCATAAGATCGGAAACAGAGAAGACCACTGTAGACCCCACTTTCAATTGCAGGCTTCCGGTCCGATGTATTATTGAGTTGGGGAAGGGGAGAAGCTTCCGTATAAAATGGAATTCAAAGCATCAAACATTCGAAATATCTAGTGGCTACCCCATAAAAGCTCAAAAATCAGCAACTGCTGATTACATTTTACAGCATAGTCTCTGAGATGCCTGAATCTGGGACTCTTGGGGGCTGGGGCTAGGCTACCCACAAGTCCATTATGGAGAACCAACCTGGGATAAGCAGAAAATTGTTCCAGCCTTGCTCTCCAGAGCCCTTACTATTATGGAAAAAGACACACAATGTACATGGACCCCTCCTGGACCAGGACCCTCACCTAAAGGCCAGTCCTTCTCAGAGGCCGGCCTGACCTCAGGCACATCCTCTTCCTCCAAATGGGGAAACAGGCATCGATCTGCTCATAAGTGACCAGGTGACCAGCTACTCAAGGCCCTGTGTGCTGAGAGTACCAAAACTTCACAGTCAGGTGTTAGTTTAGAAGATGAGACAGGAACCTTGAACACTGTGCTTCCCTACGGGGATGGAGCTTGTATGATCTGGAAAGTGAACAGGTTTCAGACAGAGCCAAGAAAGTCCCCATGGCCTCACAATTGCCTTCTTTTGACACCCTCGCCTGATTCTCCTTGAATGTCATTGTTTCATATCACCTGAAGCTGTTTCATTCGAACTCACACATTATTGATAAGGTGCCTTCTCTATATGAGACATTGAACAAAAGCACCTAAGGGGAGTCAGATCCCCTAGTTCCAACTTTGATCCTGGGCAAGTCCCTTCCTCTGCCCCTCTCCTTCAGGTTCCCGTACATAAAATGAGAGCACTGGATGAGATGTCCTCTAAGACCATCATTGCTCTAACACAGTGGTCCTCAACCTTGGCTGCACATTAGAATCACCTGGGAATCTTTTTAAAATCCTGATTTCTGGGCCTCATCCCGGTGATTCTAATGTGCAGCCAAGGTTGAGAACCACTGCTCTAACACATTATACCATGTGTGGAGTCTGAAAGGATTTAAATGTGACTAAAGCACTGAAAATTAATTAGCCCTTGAATTTGTAGAGCATTTTGTAATCTTTGCAAAATTCTTTCACATCCATTACCTCATCGGTTTGTATCTCCACCTGCGATTCTAAGGCATTGGTATTATTAGCCTTATTAAACAAGTGAGGAACCAGACTCAGAGAAGTTAAATGAGTTATCCCAGGTCACACAAACAGCAGAAGTTGGACCAGGAGCTGAGCATCTTGATTCCCAGCCTGGCCGCCTTTCCATGCCCCACAAATTCTGGTGTTTGTCATTAATAGTGACACAGGCAGCTCCTGGGAACCAGTCAGGGTCCCTTCTCACTGATGTCAGGTAACAACATTGCACTGGTTTTTGTCAAAGTCCCAGTGGCTGGTCTGATTAAGTAGGTTCTTCCCAGAGGGTCTTGTGAACCCCCAATAACCTCCTTTCTAAGTTTCTTTCAGTAACTCTGACCATTTGGAGAGAAAACAAATCCATACACAGAGGAGTTTTAGGTGTTATTTTAACTTTGTATACCATGCATAAAAAGTTGCCCTTTAACTTCAATTTTTGAATATAAGTTAGGGAAAAAGAAAAGTTTTTGGCACGTGTTCTCCAGGTGAATGCCCCAGAGCCTGGAGTTTAACTCCAGGACCCCCCAACAAAACTCCAGAGTAACCCCTGTTTCTACCCCCTCCCCCTTCCCCATGAAGCCCAGGTCCCTTCCCTCACCACTGTAACTCACCAGCTACCTGTGAGGTTCCAGACCATCTTTCAGGCAATATGGACTTACAGCAAGAACTTTGCCCCAACACTCAGAATTTCTTCTTGACTTTGTCTTATTCACTGAAAGAAAAAAAAAATCGCTGCATTGTTTAAAGAGAAATAAAAATCAAGAATATATTGTCATTACAAGAGCACAGAATATTCTTGTGGCACAAAATGGCCACATAAATTACTCAATAGTTCTTCAGCAGGTCAGAATATTAATTTGTATTCATATCTGCTAATAAATCAGAGCAAGTTTTAAAGATTTCTACTAAAAATAATTAAAACACAAAAAGTTTTGGTTCCCTGAGAAATAATCATCAATATGTGGGGGGAATCACTCTGGGGAAGAGTTCACTCCTTGACCATGCATATGTCCCTATATTTCTTTTTTCACACACAGTTTCAACTCTGATTTTTGTTCTTTAAGCTCTTACATGGATAGTTCTATCTATCCCATTTGATGCACAATAACCTGTTATAACCACACAAAGAGAGGGGAGAATTATACAGAAGCATGAATAAGATCATGTTCCTAAAATGTTATTTAGAGAAACTCATTTGAGGTTTCCAAAATGTGTTGTCAGAATCAGACCCACTGCCTCTCTGCTCAGAATTAACTTCCACGTTGCCCAGTCCTATAACCCTGACTTCTGGGGAGAAAAAAAGAAGTCCGCTAGCTACCTAGAAACCAATGCAGGTCTTCTGGAAGCTTCAACCGCCACCCTAAATAATCCTTGGATGAGCTGCAAATGGTACGAATAGTATTTGCTAATTCTATCACTGCTCAGTTCCCCAAATTTGCCACTGCAGTAAGAGGGAGCGTTACTGGCAAGTGAGTAGTATCCTGCAGGGCTGAGGGTGTGCCCTGCTCAATGTCAGCCTTTTCAGCTGAGTGGACAATCTGCTTTAACAGTGGGATGCTGGGAGCACGGACACCGGACGCCAAAGCCCTCCTGGTCCCGGTGGTAACTTCATTTCCCAAATGTTCATAATTAAACAGCTTTTATTGAAGTAATCAGCATGAGCTCCTTAGCTTTGTTTTTGCAAACGGTATTGTGTTTATGGAGCCAAATATGAGAGACTTTGATACTGAATACCTCCTCGGATGTGTTAACGTTGGCAGGGTCTCTAGATTCTGAAGATGCCGGGCCGCCTCAGCACAGCCTCCCCTCCAACCTCCAGCTCATCAGCCCCCCCCCCCCAAACCACAAAGCACCAGTTCTCCTGTAAGACTCACTTAGCTATTTCTCCTGAAAGTCCCAGGGAATGGTGTGCAATCGAAACAGGGTGAAATACGATCTCAAAGTGTCTGTCGGACCAGAAGTTTTCAAAGAAAACATTTCTTAAGTCTTGTGTTCACTGCTGTTTCAGCAGGCCAATTAGATTGGATGGGACTTGGGGGGAGCTGTCGCCAGTCACTGCAGCAGGAATAGCAAACAAGACTTAAAGCAAATAAACGAGCCCAAAACTGGCATCCCAGGGGCCCCTGGCCATCGACCTCCTTCATTCCCCCTGCGGGATGGCCAGCCCACCCTCTGGGACCGAGGGCCAACCTACAGGTTAATCAGATGAGACATTAGTTAGCAGCCTCGATTACTAGAAAGCAATTAATCAGGGAAAGTCTCCAAACAGGAGGAGAATAAATAAACAGGCGGGCACATGCAGTCCCATTTCAGCTCTAGATAAGGCTGCCATCCAGGTGTCCTGCTGGGGTAGAGCCCATCTGTCTTGTTCAGTTCCTCTTGGGAAATGTGGTGACATTTCTCACATCTGCCTAGAAAATGCAAAGCCAAGAGGGCTCTGAATGGGAAGAAGGTGGGAGACTTTGGAAGAACTATTTTAGCACCCAAGAGGGATTTGGGGGAGAGCTTTCCCCTATCCTGGTCATCCTTTCGCATTGTATGTAGACTCATTTTGACACAGCAAAAAAACAAAAGCAAAAACAGGTTCTGCATGGGTCTCTAAACTCCTATCCATTTGGAGACAACCAGGGGCTTGGGTGGTGGCCTTGGGTCTATCCCTAGGAACCCAACCCATAGGTTCATTAGCCCTTTGAGACTCTGGCTTCAGAGACTCTCCAGACAAGCTACAAAGGATTCAGATCAACGGAAAGAACTGGTTTCCTCTGATTTGGGGCGAGAAAGATTGGAAGAGAAGGGAAGAAAGTGTAGTTAATGCAAGTGGAAAGTATCAACCATTGGTCCTGCTTGACCTGACATATCACTTCAAATAGGGTCACTCATCTGTGTTGTCTTTTTCCTTCTGGAACAAAAAGATGTCAGCAACTAGAGAATATGTGTAATGTAAACACGGCTGTGTTAGCTCAGCGTCAGGGAAAGCACACCCAACGTAAGTCAGCACAAGACATCCTCTGCTCAGAGGACAAGCGCAATGATTTTAACCTAATGACCCGCTCTTAAACAGCTCTACAGCAAATCACAATTGAATAAATAACACTTAATAGCAGAGATTTGTTTTACAGCCAGATTATTTGTGGGGAGAGAAAGAGAAGGTAGGGTGAGTCACTTGAATTTTTAATTATAAAATTAAGGTGGTTTCCAAATATTTCTATGAATGTAACCTCAAGCTAAATTTACAAAATGCCACAACAGTGAGTTACAGGCATTCTGGAACAAAACGGAGAGGCAGGGGGTGAGAGATGTGGCAGTGTACCAGCAATTGAGGCCTTGTTTTGTTGACTTAAACTAAAGTTGAGTCTAGGGCCTTCCTTCAGCCCAATGATGAGGAATATCTGACCAGAGTTATATAAAATCATGGCATATACAACAGTCAATGAGTGGAAAATGCAGCCACGTGTGTCTGTGAAAAACTACAGAACTGAGGGTCAGGAAAGCCAAAGTCAAGGCCTAGGACTGACAATTTCTGGGGTGCCAAGAAGGAACTGGCTGCAATGAAGGTGGGAGAGCTATTATAGCTCATGGCAGACATGGAGAAATCACAAAAGCATGTGCAGAACTGGTGAGCTGGTCAGTCTTCCCCAATGACAGCATTCAAGCTAAAGTGATGCCCTTCACTGAAAGCTTCTTCACCCTCCCTCGTTCATCCCTTCTTTTTTTTCTGTCTCATTATTTAACTCTGATATTTCCAGTGTGTCTAATTTTTTCACACAATCATCCACATACATATCTTTGATTAGGTGACCTGGTGATGGCTTTGTGACCTCTAAGAGAGTCCAATGACACTTTTAGCTTGCCCCCCACATATCTTTATAGCCTCAAAAAACAATGATTGTGCCCCCAGGGAATATTGGGGCTCAACCAGAAGCCAAGTCCTGCAAAACCTTTTCCTCTTCATGCCTTTCATGCCTTGAATGATGACTAAAAACCTAGACTTTCCAGAAGCAGCCGCAAGTTCATCTTCGCTGTGTGCCATTGTCACGATTGTAAAGGGCACTCATGCTGCTGGTAGGACCACTGGGATACAGCCCAGCCCATGAGATTTTGAGCGTCACTCAGGAGCACTGCCTCCCCAAATCAGCTTCTCAGGATTCACACTTAGTCACTCACTGATCATGCCATGAGAAATCCAGGTAATAGTCTTTGTGAGAGCAGGTGTCGTGTTTTCTCCATTATGACACCCCCCCCTCTCTGCCCTCCGCCCAAGCTCCTAGAATGATGCGTGAACATGGTACTTGCCATTTGTTTCATATTAACCAAGCAGCTACCTGGGCTGGGCACTCTGCTGTCTGTGAAGATGCACAAAAATCAAACTCAGCCCCTCCTATAAAGAAGCTAATAAGGTACACAAAGACATGAATGGACAGTTATAATCCTGAAGGGCACATTCCAGATGTAGCCAAAGGGTAGATATCTCCTTCCCTTAACCATCCAAGTCAAGTCATCTCCAAGTCTGATTGATCTCTAGAAATCACTCACTAAAGCAAAACCTTAGCAAATGGCACTTTGTAAGGGTTATGTGATAGGCCCCAATCACTCAGATGTAGTCAAAAAGTACTTGGAGCGCCCATACTTGCAGAGGGACCCTGACAGATAAGAACCTATCTTGGAAGGCAGAACAAGATGATGTAGAAATCACTCACTAAAGCAAAACCTTAGCAAATGGCTCTTCGTGAGGGTTATGTGATAGGCCCAAATCACTCAGATGTAGTCAGAAAGTACTTGGAGCGCCCTGACAGATAAGAACCTATCTGGGAAGGCAGAACAAGATGATAAGTAAACTCAAGCCATGACTATGACTAAGAAGGAATCATTGAAAGAAAGCCAAAAAGGCTGAGCTGGGCAAAGAGTAACCTAAGTAACCTGTGAGGCCTCAAGGGCAAATACAGAACCATGTTCATGCAGGACAGCCCTATAGGACCCCACAGGCTGTGTGAACAGAGCTCCCCAAAGATGGGCAGCACACAACATAAAACCACACACAGTTGCCCTATGCTCATCTTTCCACCTACTGTGTGCAGGAGAGCAGCCTCTTGATAAATGTTTGATGAATGAGACCCACTGCTGCTAGAATGAATGAAAAACTGCTGTGTGAAAGATGGAGCAAATTTTTACTGTGTTAGTTTTTGCCCAAGATGACAAAAGAAAGTCCAGTAGATGCAAAAGCAAGAAAGAGGTAAACATTTTTTAAATTTCGAAGAGCTTTCTATGATGCAACATAGTCTAATGATGAAAGGGAGTGACAGGCAGGCAGCTGTAAGCTCCCTCTCACAGACACTAACACGCAGAGAGTGGATGAGTGGCCCTCAGGGCTTGGGGCAAATATTCCATTCTTAGAAGAGGAAGTGGAGGTTGGGTCAAATCCAAGGCTGCCTTTGGGTCCTGATACAGAGCAAAAATGCAGTGAGCAGACCCCTGGAAGGTCCCAGAGCCGGGCAGGAGGTAGCACAAGGGGGGCCCAAAAGAGTTAAATTTCTATTCAGCTCCAGACCATTTCTAAAGTTATTTCTTGTGAAATCAAAATGTTTCCAAGTGACTCCAGGTCGGAAAATGCCAGGCATTACAATGTGGGTTTACTCAGCAGGCAGAGGGGCCTGCAATGTTGTCTGACTGCATTGTACACAGTGGAAGAAAGACCGTGTCATCCTTCCTAATCTGATGAATCCTTGTCATAAATCCTGCCTGGGCTGTCAGCAGGGCGGCTGCTGGCACAGGGCGAGGGCTGGGGGTGCACTTTACGAGGGCCAGTGGAGACATCAGGCCGCCCAGCCTCTGCGAGAAGCTAGTAAATCAGCACTCAGAGCAAGCTCTGTGCAGAGACAGCCGCCTCCAGGGCCCTGCAGGGGCCCAGAACACAGGTGAACTTGGCAGGAGAGGTGGAGAGTGCTCTGAGTGGACATGGAGCTGTGGGATCCTGGGGTGCAAGGTAGTGAGGGTGCAATGAGGCACCATGCCACAGACTTCCCGAGAGCCTCACTGTCAATCAGTGAGCACCGAGCTGGATGTGGGAATACAGGGCCACCAACAGAGAGGATCTCTGCCAATTAGTAGCTCACATTCCAGAAAGGGAGACCCCATCAGGAAAGAAAGAGCTTCTATTCATCTACTCGAGCTGCCATAACAAAATACCATAGACCTGGTGACTTACACAACAGAAATGTACTTTCTCACAGTTCTGGGGCCTGGAAGTCTCAGATCAAGATCCCAGAGTCACTTTCTGATCAGGGCTCTTGGGGAAAGTTGAGCTAAGCTAGTCCACGGCATTGCTGCCTTGGCATCCAGGGCCTTAAACTGACACCAGCCCCCTCATGCAAGCACATGCCCTAGATTTCTACTCTAGCTGCACAGAGTCACAGGCAAATGTAAGTTCCTGACAGGACTCCCCAACAGCCCTGTGATCAACAGTCCCCCCTGCTTCTCAGTATCTGTCTTATTCATCTCTTAGGTAAGACCCCTGTGGGGGGGTCTGGTTTGAATTGACCAATCTGTTCTTCACCAGATACTACTCGCCTCCCCGCCCCCCGCCCCCCCGCAAAGCACTGCATCCATGGATGCCCTAATAAAAGCATAAGCCCCATGTACTCCCTTTCTCTCTGTCTGCACTCTGCCTTGATCTTCTCATGTAACCTCTCAAGGCCTTCTGGGTATTTCCTCTAGAACTACTGAGTAACAAACTTCTTTATTTCAATTTCTACTCTAGCCCATTGTTGAACTTTGACTCACCATCCACACCCTGTGCTCTACTTAACAAATATAAATGTAACAGTCATAGCAGCACTCTTCATGGCTTGCAGGTGGCTGCTGCCTTCTTGCTGGGTCCTCCTATGACAGAAAGAAAGAGAGTGAGCTATCTGGTGTCTTTCTTATAGGGACACTAATCCTATGGGAACAGGGCACCAAACATATGATTTCATTTAATCTTAATTATCTCCATAAAGACCCTATCTCTAAATATAGTCACACTGAGGACTGGGCCTACCATTCAACATAGGAATTTGGGGAAGGACACAAACATTCAGTCCATAACAGAGCGCTAGAAAACAATTCTAATAAGAGTTGATAAATTCTGTTATAGATTAAACAAAGCTCTGTGGAGTGATTCATCTGACTGAGCAGCTTGGAGGTGAGAAAGTAATCAAAGAAAATTCCATAAAAGAGGCATCTGATCAGACCACGTAGAATAAGAAAATACCCACGCAGTTTAAAAAGTAAAGGGAGGCCACCTAGGATGGTGGTGACAAGTACAGGCCTTGGAGTCAAGCTGTCTGGGTTGAAATCCCCCTTCTGATCCTATTAGTTCTGTGACTCTGGACAAGCATTTTAACCTCTCTGAACCTTGGTTTACTCATCTATAAAATGGAAAGAAAAGAATCTGGTTGACAGGGTTGTGGAGGCTAACAACTTAATTCCTAAAAGGGATTTAATCAATAATGCCAACTCATAAATTCCAGGAAGAATGGGGTGAAAACCTGTCAATCACCTGGAGACTCAAAAATAGATGTTTAGGGAAGGGTGAGCAGTTCAATGTAGGAACGTCAGGAACATGAAGGAGAAGACAGAACAGAAGGATTGGACACAGATCGGAAGTTTATTTAATGCTGCACTAAGGAGTTTGAACTTGTTCTGAGAGAGTCAGAGAGCTATTGGGGGGACTTGGACCAGAAGAGTGACATGAAGAAGCCTAGATTTTAGGAAGATCACTCTGGTTTCCACATGAAGCTAAAGAGAGAAGGAGAGTTGGACCAAGACCAAGGCTAGGGTATCCAAGATGGCAGCCAAGAAAATGTCCCCATACCCTTTCTTCCTGGAAACTAAATCCCTTTTCACTTCAAAAAGCATCTGCTGAACCTTCACAACATGCAAGGCCCAGTGCCAAGGACTGTAACTGAGACTCTGGCCCCACCCCCAAACTCCTCAGCATCCAGGACCCTCCACAGTCTTTTCCCAGCACACCTCTCCAGTCTTTCCCCCAGTACTCCTCGGTAGGCATGCTGAGCTCCAGCCAAACAGACTGAGAGCCTTTCCAGATGCAGTGAGCTCAAACTATTTCTTCCCTTCATGCCCTTGCTCCTGTTGGGGGAACCTTCATCCCTGGGTTTGAATCACTCCTTTGCTACTTACTAGCACTCTGTGACCTATGGCAAATCACTTAACCTTTCTGAGCATCCATGCTTCATGTGCATAATTTAGATAGTGATAAACACTTAACTCACAGGCTTAGAGTAAGGGGTAATAAAAGCATTTAGCACAAAAATGGGCATATTTGCTGCTATTCACCTGCAAGGTCCTCCCCCAGAATCTCTTTGTCAATGAGCCTGTTCAGATCCACCAGACTTTGGGACCTACCACTGACCTCTACAGCCTGTCCCTTCACTCTTCTCTCAGAAGCTAACATACACTCCAGGCTTCTGGGCACTTTGTCTCCTTCACTCCCAAACCACTCCCTGCTGGGAAGGTCTCACAAGGACCATATATTTTTTACCTATGTGTCTTCTCAGCACTAAGAGACTGTGATTGTGTATAGATCCGAACTGGGCAGATATCCATATGAAGTTAGGCTATGAGAGATAAACAGCACAAGACCCACCATCCAACATGACATGCCCAAACTCCATTGTATGTTGTTTTCCTGACAATCGTCCCTGATGATTGGATCAGAAAAGGGCACAGACCCAATAGAACCCTGCTAATACCAAGGCCAGTCACATATGACATGGCTCAACCAAAAACATCAGCCAAGACAACAACATTCTCTGTTAAGAACGTTGTTGGAAACAAGATGATCAGGCAAGGGCAACAAGAGATGAAATTGAAAGGAGTTTGAAAGCCTAAAGTCAAGGCAGAGACATTGAGGGGAATTTAGAGTTCAAGTCACAGGAACCCCCAGTAAGTAAAAGTTATGAGAAACCAGAAATTATTAGTAAAAATGAAGATTACATATATTGAAGAGCTACTATTGCCACTCACTGAACTAAGCAATACACAGATTTTTTTCCCTCAAAAACTCTGAGTGGGCACTATTATTAATCCCATTAGAAGAAATTGAGTCACAGATTGGTAAATACCATAGGCTCCCCATTGCCCTTATAGCTCCCTCAGTTCCTTGCAATAAACCCTCATGCTATCCCCTATGCTCACCACCCATTAATCAAGTAAATGGCTAAGTCTTTCCTCCTTGTAAGTAACAGGAACAGAAAGTTCAGTGGAGACAAGGACTGAACACAAGACATGGAAAAAGTGTAAGAAGGAGAGGACATGAACAAATGCCCCTTAAACATGGCCCAAGAGCAGCCCCAGTGTCCTGAGTGGCTTCCCAGCCCTCCAGCTTATAGAATCGCTCCTTCTTCTGGGCCCTGGAGGTCTGTGCCATGCATGACTACATGCTGTGTAGTGTCTTTAATGATCTTGTACATATCATTCCTTTTCTTCCAAGCCAGCTCGTGAGCTCCTTGACAACAGAGATCATGCCGCCTTCTCCTGTCATTTGTCCTTTGGCAAATGAACATTGACAGAAATCATCCCCCTGGCTCTGTGCAAAGTGCCAATGATCCCATCCATGGCCACAGAATCCTTCAGGTCTCTCCAGAAGCATCAGAGCCCTTAGGTGTAATCTGAGAACCACCAGCAGAATAAATAAATCCCTGCCCTAGTGGCAAATACTTCCCTTTACTTCTTCCCCTATAAAAGCAAATTCTCCAACTCAGTCTCACAAGTGCTCTCTAATGGGCTCTTTGTTTTGTTTATTCCACTTAGTTCAAGCCAGAAGCAAACAAGAGAAAATGCACAGGGAACCACCTAGTACAACGCGTGGCATAGAGTCAGGAGTTCTGTGCTTCCTCCGATAATGCCTTCTTTGAAGAGCGCAAACTTTTGTGTTTTTCGTGGCTGCAAAAATGGTTGGGCCGTGGGCCATAGGTGCCATTGCCAAGAAGCCTGTTCTCAGCACAAGTGCAGAGTTGCCACACGCGAGCAAGAGCAATATAAACTTGAGGTGCTCATCTTTGGGGCTGCCAGGTGCCCACTCAGATCGTAATCCGTGAAGAGCTGACTAGTCCACACCTCCCAAGTGGGGATCCAGCCCAGGATCCATCTGTAGGCTCAGCCTCAGAACATGTTCTGCAGGGCTGATGTGGAAATGTAAACCCTGACCTCAGAACATGGCAGAGGTGGGGCTTGCAAAGCTGAAAACCTCACACAAGGTTCAAAAGAGCAAGAAGAGAGTTAAAGAAATCCCAAAATCCACAGGTCAAAGTCCAGCTATGAAGACTGGAGCACAAGCAAGCAGGTGGGGGGTCCAACAAGGTGGGGGTAGTGAAAGTGAGGCGGAAACAAAGGCTTTCACAGTGATTGTCTATACAGTGTATTTCAAACATCTTTAGAAGATGAACTCTCTTTTTAAATAAAAGTTATGGCTCTAGCCAGTTTTTCTCAGTGGTTAGAGCATCGTCCTCGGACTAAAGGGTCCTAGGTTTGACTCTAGTCAAGGGCACATACCTCGGTTGCAGGCCCCCTGGCCCTGGTCAGGACTAGTGCAAGAGGTGACTGATAGATGTGTCTCTCTCACATCTATGTTTCTCTCTCTGTCTCTCCCTCTCTCTTCC
>NW_005367354.1:6496789-6508534 GCF_000412655.1 Myotis brandtii | reverse complement strand
TAAAAAATATCTTTAGGTGAGGATTAACAAAAAAAATTAAAAATATAAATGGAAGCTATGCAACCCTAACAATAACTGATTTTTTAAATCAGTTATTAATAAATTAACACATTTACTAATTATAAAAACAATCGATAAGAACAATAAAATTCATTTTATTAAGATAAAAATTTGAAGTGGAGGATGACAATGGCTGTTTTATATCACCCTCAGCATCCACTTTATTTCAATATTTTGTCTTGATTCTATAGCTTCAAAAGAGAAAAATCCTGATTAGAGAGAAAAAGTGTTGCAAATAATAACAATTATTTTTAACCAATTGCATTTCGATGAAAATAATTTTCAATGAGACATTAGTGGTACAAAATCTTTATTCTGAAATCTTTTTAAAAAAATGAGAAAACATATTGAAGAAAAAATCAAATTTGCGTAATCACAAAAGGAGAGATTCCTCTGGCTTAAAAATCCCCAGCCAAGATCATCTAACCTTTGCCATTCGATTCCATAGATTGGCATGGGCTGGAAGCATGGACCAGTTTGTCTGTCCTAAAAGTTTCTTTCTGTGTGAAGTGGACATAAGCACCAAAGAGGCCTCTGGTGGGGAACTGGTGAACCACCCAAGAATTCAAGTTAAGAAGAAATTACCAAATCCATTTCATAAAATACCTTAGGAGGGTAATAGAAGCGAAAATGTAAAGTCTGACAGACTCCAGGCGAAACCTCAGATGTATCATTTATTAGCTATGTGACCTTAGGCAAATTATTTAAAATTTCTGCGCCTCAGTGTACTTATCTATAAAATCAGGATACTAATGTCTTTCACTGGACTCTTACAACTATTAAATGAGATGCAGTGTGTGCAGGCCTGGTCATTCAGTGACTCCGAACAGGATGGAGCAACAATGACCTGAAGGAAGGAACGCAGGAGCCTGGTGGTTAGCTGTGGGGAACCTGACCGAGACCTGGAAGGGGTGGAGTGGGGAGTGTCAGGAGCAGGCCCTCCCCAGGTGGAGAGGGGAGGGAAGGAACGGCGGGGCTCATGTGGTTGTTCCTGCCTCCTTGGGGATTGATACAGGGGACACATAGAGCCCAAATGAAACACTGGAGAAGTGAGGGGCTGAGAGCCACAAAGACCAGGAGATGCTGGCAGTTAACAGTGCAACTCCAAGGACCAGGACTGTTGTGCCCCCAGATTGCTCTGCATGCAGATGTCTGCAGATAGACACTTCTATTCACACTCCTCCTGAGGTCACAGAGGACAGCTGGCAGCTGACCAAGCAGAAAGAGGCACACAGGGCAATGCTGCTCAGAGGTGTCAACCCCAACCCTGCGTCCTGAAGACACCTACATCATGAAGTCACCACTTCATTGTGGAAGTTCTGGGCATCTCTCCCCAGTCAAGTTCAAAGTCTGTGTTGTCTTATTTCTTCCCAAATTAAAGTAGCTGTCTGTCCCCATTCACATATATGATTCTTATGGGACTCTCTTCCGATATTCCACCCACTGGGATCACTTTACTTAAGCTGGATCTTCTGTTTTGTTTTCCTTTGCCCTGGGCTATTTACCACCACTACAGCTAGCTGTCCCATCCACCCTGCAGCTCTGCCAGTCTATCTAACCCCTGATTAGAGAGAAGCCGAGATGAGATGAAAGGGCAGATTCTTCAGGGAGAGGAAGAAAGCAAAGCCCCAAACTCTGAGCCTTCCCCACAAGATGCAGGAAGGAAACAACACCCTTCCACTCACTCTGATACCCTCCCTTCAAGCAGAATTTGTTGAATCCCAGAGGTCCTTTTTACTCCCACACTGCCAGTCGGTGACTCAACGCCTCCAGCCCTGTGAGTGAAGGGCCTCATAGGCATGTGGCTTCTTGTTGGAGAAGAGTCCACATCCCCTCCTAACGGCTCTCCTAACAGCTCACGTAAAGATCACCAGTTACAGAGATCACTGTCCCAGTGACAGGGAGCTATAATTGATTAGTGTGACTGAGGTGCTTAGAAAGTGATTCATTTGGGCTCCATCATCTCTGTTGTTTTTTGTACATACAATATTTATTTGCATTATCAAGCATGATATACATATAGGCAAGCCCAATTTGAAAGTAGTGAGTAATTGACCTGTAAATTTCAGTAGAGCTAGTACTGTTTATATTGTTGACGCTTCCATTATAATGAAATGATGAAGAGAGATGACTATTGTGACTTAGACGCTTAGAAGTGATTCATTTGGGCCCTATCATCTCTGTCATTTTTAATGGGAAGGGCTGGGTGGTTTGTAAACACGGTTATGACAGGCGAGGAGAGAACAAACAGGCCAGAGGGAGGGAGAACCACAGAGGTGCCTGCAGGGTGAGGCCTTTCTTTCCCAGAAGGATAAGACAATTCTGTCTGAGATGCTCTTCCCGCAACTGTGCTGACCCTGTGCTACAGCAGGACCTGAGTGGTGAGGGTGAGGCCACCACCTTCCCAGGCACCTCAGAACAGCGAGCACAGAGCCCCACAATAGACACATGAAGTGAGTGACGCGGGAATTATGGTTTTACTATTTCTAAAGTATTCTTGATTTTCCTACAGAATATCCACAGCAGAATTTATGGGCATGCTAATCTTTACTGAGGGTGCACTCCAGGTCAGAAACCAATGCACTAAGGTCCTTATCCTCACTTTACAAATAAGATCACAATGAACCCCAAGGAGTTGACTCCTAGTTACAGGAAAAAATCATTCCATTGTGATCCCTAGGAGAAAGTCATGTCTTAGTCATCTTCAATACATCTCATGTTCTAATCTAGCCTAATGCCTGGAACACAATGGGTACTCTAAAATGCACAAGTACTAGAGGTGTGTTGTGTGACCAGTATTACCCACTTACCCAAAACACTCTCACTTTTATTCTTAACATTCAAATTAACCACTAAGTCTCTATCATATCCAAATTATGGGGATATGTTTCTCTTTCTTGGGACTTCCTTTGCCTAGAATTGTCAAAGACTCCAATGTTTATTCAAACCAAAGAGGCTTCTCCAACTTTCAAACTCCAAGTAAAGTGAGAACTAGAGAATTAAATTTGTCCACAACTAAAATCCCACTTTCCAGCTGCTATGGCTTTTGTTGTTGCCACATAGATCTCTGTCAAAAATAGATATATCTTCGTGCATTGAAGCCTTTTATTTATTTTCTCTGTTGAATTGGTTACTCATATCCATGGCCCAATTTTTCACTGAGGTTCTTTTCTTTTCCATACTGATTTGTAAGATTTCTACTTATGTCCTAGATATTAATATCTTGTCCATATTAGACACTGCAATAATATTATCCTATAGTTAAATTGTTACTAACTTTATTCATAATGTGCTTAAATTTGACATAATCAAATTCATTAATGAGTCTGCCTCATGCCTTGTGTTTTAACCGTTTTAAGAATTTCTTCCTCCCTCTTAGGCCTTTGAACTATTCTCCCTTTATTTTCTTCAACTAACATTTATAGTATTTCCTTCGACAATTAAGTCTTTTTTTATTTTTATTGATTTCATAAAGTAAGGGAGAGGGAGAGAGAATCATCAATCGACTGCCTCCTGCACTCCCTACTGGGGTCTAGCCCACAACCCAGGCACGTACCTTGACCAGGAATCGAACCTTGACTTCCTGGTTCATAGGTGGATGCTCAACCACTAAGCCATGCCAGCCAAGTGACAAGTCTGTAACCCATCTGAGATTTACTTTTGTATGTTATAAGGTTTATTTTTCTTTGTATTGTGAGGCAGTTTTCCCAGATCCAACTATTAAACTTCTTATTTTTCCCCAACCCCTTCAATGATTTGCTGTGCTAGTTTTCTTGAACATTAAGTCCCCAGACATAGAAATATACATGTAGATAGATATACCTATATAATGCACACATATAGATGATAGACATGCACATAATACATATAGATAATATAGATATAGATACAGATGTTTTACATATAGATATAGAGATAAAGATAGAGATAGAAGTAGAGTTAAAGAGATAGGTAGAGATAGAGATGATAGAGATAAAGATAGAGATAGAGATAGAGATAGAGATAGAATAGAGATAGAGATAGAGATAGAGATAGAGAGAGGTAGGTAGAGATAGACATAGAGATATATATAGATACATGTCTGTCTCTGAGTTCTCTATTCTGTTCAATTGAGTTATTTATCTCATTTACATGTAACATGTCTTCATATCTGGCAAGAAAAATATTCCTTATTTTCTCTACTTTTTTTAATGTTCACTTACCTATCCGTGACCTTATTAGTTCTATATAATTTTTAGAATATATTTATCAAGTCCTTCAAAATATCCCACTGGAATTTTAAATGCAATTGTGTTGAATTTGGAAATTAATCTGGGAGGATACAGCTTGATAATATTGACTCATCCTCTACAAGAACAAGGAATGTCTCCCCATTTAAATAAATCATCTTCTGTGTGTGTTACGTGCCGGTGAGTCAGCTCAGACTCCTGACGACTCTGAATGAGTGATGTTCACAATGCCCTGTCCTCAGCGGCCCTGTGCAGCTCCTGTGGAGTCATGCCTATTTGGTCTTTCTCTTTTCCTGCTGCTTCTATTTTTCTCAGCATTATTGTCTTTTCCAATAAACCCTGCCTTCTCATGATAGTCCCAAAGTAGGTTGTATTCTAGTAAAATTTAACATTTTTCTATAGAAATCTTGTGTACTCTTGATTAAGTTAATTCCTAAATACTTCATTGTTTTATTGATGTTGTAAAAGATACACTATTTTACTTTTGGTTGATGGCTGATTATTGCTGATAAAAATAAGTATATTTAAGTTGATCTGGGATCCAACAATCTTGTTGAACTTTCTTATCCTAAGAGTTTGTCTGGGTTTTTAGTTTAGTTTTTATGGAAGCTTTTTAAAATTTTCTTACCAATTACTTCCTTGAATTCTTCTAGGAATTTTTTTTAATTTCTGCTATACAACAATTACAGATTAAAAAGATAAATAAGATAAACATAAGCTAAAGTTGGGAATATATATTTCTCTTGGCTGTTAGAGGATTTGCGAATACTATTTAGAGTAAACTCTGTTTAACAGTTGTGTAGATAATGTTACACACTGGTGACAAAATTAAGGCATAAAGGTTACGCCAAGGTTTACAAAAGCAGGTCTTTCAGCAGCTTGTGCTAAGAAAAGTGTGAAAAGAAGTGGGGGAACTTTTGTTATGCAGTAACACTGACAGCTGTAAGCATAGGAGAGCCACTCGGCCTGAGTGGCCAGGAGGGACCCTCCCAGCATATGTCAGGTGCCACACTGCTTCCTCTTCCCAGGTCCCCAGCTCTACACCCTTCCTCCCTGACCTCTTGACTCCTTTGGCTACAGCACACACAGGTCCAAGTCATCCCAACTGGGAACATTTGTGAGAAATGTTCCCTGTGCGCTGAACTTTTGTCAGCCTTGCTGTGCACATTCCAGGCAGTGGCAGATGTTTCCGCTGTGCTATTCGTAGCCTTCCTCGTGTTTCCACAAGCAGGAAGGGCCCTGGAGTAAACGAGAGCTATCTCTAGGTAAAGGCAGGAATATCGTATGCTCAAAGCAAATCCAGTTTGGAAGGGATATGTCACAAGTTGCAAAATCCTCCTGTGGATTTTAAAGTGACAGCAGTGGTCCTGATCACACGGAGGTCACTTGGCAGCATCATGTTCTTTCACACCGGGGAGACCGCTTCCTGATTCTTTTCCTACAGCCTATCAGAGAGCAGCTGGAAGACCTCCACGGCTCCACCCAACAGCCAACATGAGATGGCAGTCCCTTCTTGGACAAGGGGCCCAGAGGGAGCAGAGGGGTCCACCATCAGCAAAGCCAGCTCCCCAGGAAGGAGCTGGGTCAGGAGGCCAGGAGTGACTGGGACCAGGGCATGAATCTTGCTCAGCTCTTTTCAAACAGGCACGTGCTGTCACCTGGTTCCCATTACAGCCTCGATGCAGCGAGACTTGCCCACTGAGGCACCCAGGTGGAAGAATGAGGCTGAGGCGCTGTGTGCTTGGAGCCCAGAGAATGTTCCCAGCATATCACAATTACAGAAACATCTGTGCCCAACAGCTTTCAGTTGAACTGCTGTGAAAATTTACAGTGTTCGATTGCTTTCAGAATTTCTCACTTCTCAGCCCGAGGCAGGGTGGTCTCGAGGCTGCCAGTGAGCTGCTGCAGGAAGTGAGAGAGGTCACAGTTTCCAGGGTTTGGATGAAATGTGGCATAAGGGTGTGAGGGGTGAGCCTTGGAGCCCTGAGTGCTGTGGACTTCCATCAACTGGTCATTTTTTCTTCCTTTTGTATTCAATCAACATGTGCTTGCTAGACATGGTGTGAACTGACTTGACAATGGATCAAAATCTATAAGAGTTGATCCTCAAAGAGCCAATAACTTAGTGAGAAATAACCAATTGTTGAAAATAATTCAAATAATATGAAACATTATTTATTTTGAAACCACAGACAGCAATGGAAAAGCTATCATGTATTATACTAACTGCAAACAGGTTTGAAAGTACCATCTAGGACAGCACTGCTCTAAGGTCTCCAAGCAAGTGGCCAAGCCTTGAACTTTCCAACTTCCCATTACATCACATTTCTCCTCTTTGCTTTTTCCCAGCTTTAATGTGGTAAAATCGACAAATAAAAATTGTACATATTTAAAGTACAGTCAAACCTCATTACTCGAATGTCTCCGATCTCCAACAATTCAGTTATCCACCAAGCTGTTCACAGAAACAAATGTCTCTGGTGTCGACCAACACTTCAACCTGACAATTCTTTCATGCTGATACCTCAGCAAGGCTAATAGCATCTGGCAGGCAACAAGCAAAGGAGAGAATACTTTTGTTGCTGGCAATTAGCACAATTTTAAAATAAAAGAGGCCACCAAGAGTGCTAATGTTATTAAGGGTGTGAAAATGCTCACAAAACAGTAATCACCGGCAATTGAATAGGCAGAAAAACTGTTGCTGATTTGGATAAAGGAAAAGCAGTTAGCCTGTGACACCACTTCAGGAGGCAGTGATATATATGAAAAATTTATGTAAGGCCATTAGGGGGTGGTTTGATAAATTTAAGAAATGTTTATTTATAAATTAAACAGAACATTAGGCATGTACTGTATATAGGGAAGGTTGAAACAGGGAATCATCTGGGGGCCCAGAACTAATTAATTCAATTTACATTCTTTCTAATGGGGAAAAATGATTCCGTTTTCATACAAATTGCTTCTTAAACAGCCTCCTGGAACAAATTAAGTTCGAGAAACGAGGACCCACTGTATACAGCATAATGTCTGGTATATGTATACACTGTGAAATGATTACCACAAATAAGCTTAATTAACACATCTATCACTTCACACAGTTACCATGTTTAGTTTGTGATGAGAACACTTAAGATCTACTCTTGAGCAAATTTCAAATAGACAATAGAGTATTATTTATATATATAAAAAAAACCCATGGCCCTAACGCCATAAGGACCAAAGACCGGTGTAGGTGGGCGGGGCTGTGAGCCTGGTGAGGCTCCTGCGGGTGGGTGGGGCTGCAAGTGCGGCTAGGCGTGTAAGGATGGGCAGGGCTGGGCCTCTCGTTAACTATAGTAGTTGCCATGCTAATTTAAAAAGATTTGTCTTCTTTCTCCTACATGTTCAAGTCTATTGTTGAAACTCTCTGTGTTTTTTTAGTTCAGTCACTATATTTTTCAGCTTTGAAATTTGTTTGGTTCTTTTTTATGGTCTCTATTTATCAAATTTCATATTTTGTCCACATATTGTTTTCTTGTTTCTTTAAGATGGTTTTGAATTCTCTGTCAGGAAATTTGCAGATTGCTACTCCATTCCTTGGAGATTGGCTATGGGAGCTTTACTCTTTTCTTTGATGGTATCACGTTTTCCTGATTCATGATCCAGGAAGCCTTGCATTGGTGCCTTTGTTGTGCATTTGCAGGAGCCAACATCGCTTCCCGTCTTTATTGACTGGTTTTGTCAGGGAAAGCTTTTCTCCTATTGTACCTCCAGGTGATGGAATTGTCTCTGGCACTGCAGTTGGGCAGGGTTAAAGCCAAGTCTCATGGCTGCTGCTAGATCCACAGTGAGGTCCACAATTAGCAGGCCTGGTACCAGGAGCTTAGGTGGGTGTGAATCCTGCCTAGTCCCTAGACCAGTGATGACGAACCTTTTGAGCTCGGCGTGTCAGCATTTTGAAAAACCCTAACTTAACTCTGGTGCCGTGTCACAAATGTTACTGAGACTTTATTATACAAGTGACCCAGCACTAGCTGTTGGTGATACAGTAATGAAGAGAAGCTACAGTCTTGGCCAGGGGTCCTCAAACTACGGCCCTCGGGCCATATGCAAATACAAATATTGTATTTGTTCCCGTTTTGTTTTTTTACTGGGTGTTTTTGCCGCCGCTGTGTGCATAGGAATTTGTTCATAGTTTTTTTTAAAACTATAGTCCGGCCCTCCAACGGTCTGAGGGACAGTGAACTGGCCCCCTGTTTAAAAAGTTTGAGGACCCCTGCCCTAGGAAGATGGGACTGCCTTCAGGACCTTGGTTAGTAGGGCTGGTGCTGGGACAAAAGTCCACTTCAAGGTCTGCAGTTGGCTCCAAGACAGTGGGCCTGCTCCAGGGGTATGAAAGGTATGTTCCCACTGGGAGGGCTCCTGCTGCATCACTGGGCAGATCCCTGGGTGGGCAGGACTGGGTCCCAGACCATGGTTGGGTTTTCTTGAACCAAGTCAGAAAGCTCCTTCAGGATCCACAGCCAGGACCAAGGTCAGCAGGCCTGCCTCTCGGGACACAGAGGAAGAGGGCTTCTCCTGCTGGGTTCTGACTAGGCAGTACTGATCCCAGACCATGGCTGAGAGGAGCTGGAGCCAGGTCATGGGCAGGCATATGGCACTAGCAGGACCAAGGACAACTGAAGCTATAGTCAAGTCTAGAAGGGAACAGGACTGTTTCCAAGTCTGTAACCATGACCATGGCCGGTGAGCCTGCCATGTGGATGTGCAACCACTTCTCTAAATGGCTCTCCTCAGTCTTGGGCTCCACTGGGGTTCCACAGCCTCCTACCTGCATCCCAAAGTTCCCACAAAGGTTCCCAAATTATTGTTGCTGTGGGGAAATAGGAGAGAGGGACTGCCATTGCACCACATTTCTGACATCCATCCCATTTTCCTTCTTTGGTGGAGGGATCCTTATTCTAATAAAAGAGAAGGTGAGGTGGGGGCAGACATTGGCAATTGTGCAAGAAATTATAGCCCCACCGTGCAGTTCCTGAGCTAAACCAAAGGGTAGTATTAGATTTGCTAATGCCGGCTGGGGATTTTTGTGCTTGTTTGGATTTGGGTTTTTGTTGGTTAATTGGTTCATTGGTTTGGGAGGATTTGGTTTTGTTTTGATTTGTTGTTTCTTTTAAAATCATTGATCTGCAGGAAAACATGATTTAGAAACAGAGCGAGGAAGAGGCATGTAATAAATTATCCTAAAAATAAACTATGAGCATGGAGCCAACTTTGTAGAAACAGGAAGAATTAATCTCCTCACTTTTCAATGTTTTTCTTGATTCTACCAGTGAGCAACACCAGAATAATCTGGATTCTGGCCCATCATAAATATGTGCTCAACTTGTAAACATTTGACAGAATATAAACAAGAAAAAGAAGATCTTATATTTAGTTGTCAATGGGAATTTTAAAATAATCAATGAAAGTCAGGAAATTCTCCTGTCCTTGATCCAGGAGACAGGGCCATGAGCTGGCATCAATCCCTAAGACATGCAAGCAGGTTTCAGAGAGAGTAAGACAACATGTGAAAGCAGAGAGTTAGTGGCATCAATATATCAGCCTTTGAGTCACAGAACACAAAGCTATAAGGCCATCAGAGAGCTTCCAGAACAGTCCCCCACTTAATAAAGAGGGAATATAAGACTAAAGAGGAGAAATGGGCAAAAATTAAGCAAACGTGAAGCACTTTACCTAAGAGACAATGCAAATAACTATAAACTGTGTAAAGTTGCTCAATTTCATTGGAAATGAAAGTTGCCAATTAAAACAATAAGATATATTTTGCACTCACTATATTGGCAAAACATTTAAAATCTGATAATACCAAGTGTGGGCAAAGTAGTAGAGAAATGGAAACTCTATTCCACCAGAGAGTAAATGGGTTACAACAAATTCAGAAAGCAGTTGGGCATAAACCCGAGCATACACACGATGACCATCCCAAACTTCAGCAGAGGTGCCCCAGGAGAAAAGTCTAATAATATGCCTTACAGAACTGTTTCTAGTATCAAAAAGATACAACAACTGAAATGTCCTTTGAGAAGAGACTAACTGAGATAAAGTCATATAATTGTATTTCATTAGCACTGAAAATAAATGAATTATAACTACATGGTGGAATTACACAAATAGAGTTAAAAGTTTTAAAAAAAATAAGTCAAAGAAAAATACTTTGTTTCTCAGTTTAATAAAATACAAAAACAAGCAATGCTAATCAATATATTGTTTAAGAATGTGATGTGTATATATGGATATAGTACATGTATGCAAAAAATAAATAAATAAATAAATAAATAAATAAATAGCATAAAACCCAAATCTAAGGCAATGGTTACTCTGGGGTTCAGGAAGATGGGGGTTGCCACAGAAGAGGAACATATAGAAGACTCCAAAAGCATGGGCAAGGTTCTATTTCTTAATCTGGTTGACAGGTATCCAGGTATCTGTTTCATTAGTCTATAAACTATATATATGCACTTCTGTATTTACAGTCATCATCATTAAAAATAGAATTAAACTTGTAATTTTAAGACAATCAACATAGACTAGTGAGTGGTCCAAAGATGAAGTAATTTTCCTAGGTCATCCGCAAATAAATGCCCAAACCTGGACTTGAACTCAGATGATCTAGGTTCAGTATGCAAGCTCATAAATGACTGTTCTTCAGCCTATCATTCCACTACGCAGTTTATACTCTACTCCTTACTTAGCCTTGCTGAGTCTTGGTTCCCTCTTCTGTAAAATGGAAGTTAAATATGTTTGTAAAGCTGCAAGCACATTGCTTAGCCTATGTTCTGTACTCAAAGGTAATCCTACGGAGGAGGAGGAGGAGTGGGATGTAGAGAGGAAGGCAGGGAGGGAGAAAAAGGAAGACAGACAGAAATGGAGAAAGGGGTAGGGAAGAAGGAAAAAGAAGGAAACACCAACAAGGAATGGCATCCTTCAAAGAACCGCACATGCTCAATTTAGAAAATGCACCAAGTGGAAGTGTAAACTAGAAAATCTGTTTTCTCTTCATTGCTGCAGGCCCCACAGCATCTGGTCTCATTAAAGGTGCAAAAGTCGAATAGCCTATTGAAAATTCTCTTTGGTGTAGGAAATTAAGTTAAATTAAAAACATGACCTTTCTCTCAAACTGGCAAAAGTGATCTCGTTCTGGGAGCATGATCGTCTCCATCAGCAATACATCAAAACCAGACGTCGCTGTGGGACTTCTATGGCTGAGCCATCAACCTCCTCAGAGACTCCCGTTTATTTGGCTGCGTTCATGCAAAGAGGATCAGGTTCTTTATAAAATCCAAGGGAAGAAGGTGATATCCACCCAGGGAGGAGGGTTGCAGCTCTTCTCTAACATTTCACAGGCCATTCACTGGAAGACGGAGCTGCTAACAGCCTGGAGGGTTGCTGCCCCACTCTTCACTTCAGATACAAC
>NW_005367354.1:6496472-6496716 GCF_000412655.1 Myotis brandtii | reverse complement strand
TCTGGAAGAGATGGAGTTGTGAATTCAATTGTAATCCTATAAGGCCCAGCTGGGAGAGCCCTGGGGACCCTGACGGGGATTCTGGGCAGGAACAAGTACATGCCCTCCCTCTCCTTCTCTCTGTTTTGCCCATCCCATCCCCAGTCACAGCCTATTTTTTGTCTAAGAAGATCCTCCATAGCAAAGGGGCATTATGAGTCCAGTTCACCATCCAACAACCACAAAAGACATTTTCATTATGTGT
>NW_005367354.1:6472253-6496360 GCF_000412655.1 Myotis brandtii | reverse complement strand
TAATTGATTTCAGAGAGGAAGGGAGAGGGAAAGAGAGAGAAACATCAATGATGAGAGAGAATCATTGATCGGCTGCCTCCTGCATGCCTCACACTGGGGATCAAGCCCACAACCCAGGCATGTACCCTGACCAGGAATCAAACCGAGACCTCCTGGTTCATAGGTTGATGCTTAACTACTGAGCCATTCCAGCTGGGCAAAGCCAGCCTCTTGCATTGCCACTCATGCCCAGAGTAATTGGAGGCCCTTCTGGGAACCAGGGACATTGTGAGGGAAAAGGACCTCTCCCGAGAGTCGAGCAGCAGCGCCAACAAGACGGGAGCCCAGAGCAATGGCAGCCCTGGAAGAAAGGGACTGGCTTTCTGCAGCCAAACTCCAGAGAGAGATTCAGAAATGAAGAGCAATTATTTATGCAGGAGCATGCCAACTGCAGTGTTCTTCACAGGCCCCAACTGTCTAAGACTATGTAATTGTCCAGTTTGAAAGATGGTTACATCAAAGACGGTCTAACCATAACATATCACGTAAAATAGACTGTCATGTGAAAAATTAGTCCACAGGACGATTTTTTTCAAATTAAAGCATTACTATTATAATTTATATATTAATATTAAATAGAACCTTACAATTTACAATGAGCTTTTCTTCTATCAAATTTATCCCATTTAATCAGCACAAATAATAGGCCAGATATTATTAGCCACATTCTATAGGTAAGAAAACAGACACCCAGAAAGATGAAATGATTTGCCTGAAGTCATACACCTAATAACTGGCATAAAAGAGATTCAAATGCAGGTTCTCAAATTCTATCCCCAGAGCTTTTCCCACATTATGCACAAGCCATCCATGGTAGTGGAGGGGTCTGATGAATAGATCAAAAATAAATTAATTAATAATAATGAAGAAGAGGTAAAAAGAAAGCAAGAGGAGAGAGGAAGGAAGAAGAGAAAATAATGGTGCTAAAATATTATTTTTTTCATTTTCATAACAAGCATCTAACAACTCCCAAAAAAAACCCTTGCAGTGGTTCTCAACCTTCCTAATGACGCGACCCTTTAATACAGTTCCTCATGTTGTGGTGACCCCCAACCATAAAATTATTTTCGTTGCTACTTCATAACTGTAATGTTGCTACTGTCATGAATCATAATGTAAATATCTGATATGCAGGATGTATTTTCAGGGGTCACAACCCACAGGTTGAGAACCGCTGCTTTTAAGGGTTACATAATGGGAAACTAGAATCACACAGAGTATATTTATTTCCTTGATGGTTTTCATTGTTTTTATAGCCAAAACCTTTTCAAAATAAAACTAAATACAAAAAACCCTTAAAGGAATAAACTGTGGAGTTCAGTGTTACTTTCCCCACATTCCACCATGTTAGTTAGCTATCTTCTGGTCTTGATCCTGGGCTAGCAAGGTGAAGTCCAAGGCACTCATTTGGAGGAATGTTAAAAATCACACAATAGCATCACCCATGATAGCCAAGATATGGAAATAACCTATGGGTCCATCAAATGATGAATGCATAAAGAGAATGTGCTTTACGTAGACAATGGAATATTATCCAGCCATAAAAAAAGAAGGAAATCTTGTCATTTGCAACAACATGGATGAAACTGGAGAACATTATACTAAGTGAAATAAGCCCGACACAGAAAGACAAATGCTTTATGATCTCACTTATATGTGGAATCTAAAAAAGTCAAACTCATACCCCTAGCTGGTTTGGCTCAGTGGATAGAGCATCGGACTGCAGAATGAAGAGTCCGGGTTTGATTCCGGTCAAGGGCACATGCCTGGGTTGCAGGCTGGATCCCTACTGGGGGAGTGCAAGAGGCAACTGATCAATGATTCTCTCTCATCACTGATGTTTCTATCTCTCTCTCTCCCCCTCCCTTCCTCTCTGAAATCAATAGAAATGTATTAAAAATAAAATTAAAAAGTCAAACTCATAGAAACAGAGTAGAATGGTGGTTGCCAGGAGCTGGGGAGTAGGGGTGATGTGGAGATGTCAGTCAAAGGTACTCACTGCCAATTAGAAGATGAATATGTTCTCTGGACCTAACATACAGCATGGAGACTATAGTTATTGCATATTGAAATTTGCTAAGAGAGTGACTCTTTTTTTAAACATATTTTTATTTATTTTTTAAAATATATTTCTTTATTGATTTCAGAAAAAAAGGGAGAGGGAGAGATAGAAATATCAATGATGAGAGACAATCGGCTGCCTCCTGCCTGCCTCCTACTGGGGATCAAGCCCGGAACCTGGGCATGTGCCCTTGGTAGGAATCGAAACTGGGACCCCCCTACCCTCCACCCCCAGCCCCCAGTCCACAGGCCAACGCTCTATCCACTGAGCCAAACTGGCGAGGGCAAGAGAGTGATTCTTAAGTGTCTTATCACACATATACTGATGGTCACTAAGTGAGGTGATGGATGTGTTAATTAGTTTGAATGTTGTAATTGGTATGTATATGTACAGCAAATCATCACTTTGTACACCCTAAATATATACACTTTTATTTCTCAATTATACCTTAATAAAGCTGGGAAAAACAATACCTACAGATGCATTTCCATTAATAATAACAACAACAGGGTAAAAACAAGTAAACAAAAACATGCATTGAAATATGAGTGAAGACAAAATGAAAGCATGGGAATAGATATGAAATTTTGTGTGCATATAAAATAAGGAGAAAATGGTAGTAAGAAAGAAAAAAGAAAATGAGTCCTTAATTCCATCCAAAGAGAAAAAGATGAAAGCTACTACACAAAATACTGTTACACTAACAGGTTTCAAACAGACCCCTAATTTCTGGAGGTCATGGTCAATTCGTATTTGTTCATCCGGCCTTTTCAATAGATCCAGCTGCTACTCATGGAAACCTACAATTGTTGTTAATGAATCCAATATTCTCCAAGTTTTCCATAAAAGGCTCTTTTAAATAAATGGAACTTGAGTAGCTAAATTGTTTTTAAAGGAATAGACTGTGGAGTGCAGTGTTACTTTCCCCACACTCCACCATGCACTGAAGTCTTAATTAGAGCCGTAGCTATCTGAACTATTTTGGCCTTTGACTTTATAGCACAACATGTAATTCCTATCGGTATAGTAAACCACTAACTTCGGTATTTGTTAAAACTAAATAAAGTTTATAAGCCTATCAAAATACCTCTTGTTTCTTGTAAATGTTTAGGAAACATTTCTGAAATGTTTCTGAAAGTTAAAGTCTTACGAGTTAGCAGGATCCAGTGACCTCACTTTGCACTTTGCTTCCTTCCGAATGAAGCAAGCTCTTCACTCTACAAGGGGCAAGGAGAGCCACAGATATGGAAGCGGGGAGTCAAACAGGACATGGACCACAACAAAGACAGACCTCTGCCACAACCACACCAGGCCCCTGATAGCAAGCTTTGTCTGTTAATGGCCCAGCTGCATCTATTAAAAATGGCACCTGTATTTCCAAGAGATAGGAGTGGGAAATGAAGTGGGAAGGAAGAGTGCAGTCTCAATGCACACAACTGCCTTGGGGAAAACTGCCTTTGCTTATTCCCTCTATCAATTCTGAATAATCATTTCACATCATTGCTCTTCAGCAGCATTTAGAAAAAAATGCTTCCATGGAAAAAGTAACAAAATTCGGAGTCTGCCAAATATTCCAAAGGACTACACCTCTGCCTATATGTTTCTAAGTCTGTAAAACAGAAATAACTAATACCAAGCTCATTGGGTTGTGAGCATTAAATGAGATGATCCATGGCTTACACTTAGTATAATGCTTATTAGCACAGAGAACTCAAATGTCCTATTATTAGCTCTTGCTATTACTGTTATTGCTGTTGTTATTTTGTTTATTTTATTTTAAGAGGCTGTATAACAAGCCTTGAGTTACTGCTAGAGGAGTTATAGGTGGTGCAGCCTTTTGCTGACTCCTTCCTAGCCAGTTTAGAGCGATACCCATACCTTGATGCCTATCTCTCTTTAGGCCAAGGCAGTATTTAGAAAGCTACCTTCTTTGTCTAAAACACAAAACAGAACACCAGAGAGTATATTATGCAACAGATGCTCAATAATTGCATGCTTGGTAATGGTTAATTGGCAGATAGAAGAATGGAAGGAAAGAAGGAAGGAAGGGAAGGAAGGAAGGAAAGAAAGAAGGGAAGGAGGGAGGGAAGGAAAGAAGGAAGGGAGGGAGGGAGGGAGGGAGGGAGGAAGGAAGGAAGGAAGGTAGGAAGGGTTGACTAATAGGTAGACTTAAAAGGCAGAATAGCCAATCTGCTCCAGAAGCTTGGGCCTTTGTGAGAAAAAGAGGACCCAGAGAAAGCGATGTACCCAGAATCATCACCGGAGTACCCAATAAAAGGAATGGGAGAGACACTTGCCCTTAAAAACTTCCAACTATCAAAAAACTTACTACATTCAAAAGTGTGCTTAAATTTTCAATTTACTTAAAATATACCACATACATTATAAAGTGATAGTTTTATTTGTTCTGTGACATTATGAAAATTACATATATTTTATTGGACCAAAACTTTTAAGTATCTATTAAAACACTGTTTTATCCCAACTGATAATGATACCTCACTTACACAAATCCCTACCCCTCTAGGATTCTGATAATTACCCCAAATCATTATTCATATTACTATTTGCACAGCCCTCCTTCACATAACACATGTCTTACTTTCATCAGCAATTTCAGCCATGTCTGGATGTATTCTTAAACATCTGAGACTAAGATGTCTCTTTTTCTTGCCATAGAAATTTCTTAGTGACTTGCCCAAAAGCCTCTGTTAGTTTGCTTCTCCTCATTCAGCATGCCTGGCTCAGAATTCCTGGGAGAGACAGAACAGCCATCAACAATGGCCTGGGTTAGAAGTGACAGCCATGACCTGTGCAATGATAATTCAGCACTATGGACAGCAATGTGCATGCTGTGTCCCGCACCCCCAAAGATTTTAAGTATGCTTTAACTTAATATGGGTACCCAGGGGTACCCATATTACATCAGATTATAGAAAAAACAGCAATAATAATGATAACAGGTGAGATATATGGAATACCTAATATGTGCCAAGCATTGTACGAATCTATTTTATGTGTTACTATGTTTAGTCCTCTCAATAACTCTGCAAGATAGGTATTATTATTTCCAGTTATGGATGAAGAATCTAAGGTTCAGAATGATTAAGTAGCTTGCCAAATGTCAACAACTAATAAGCCCCAAAGTGGGTCCTTGATCCCTTTGCTATGCCATCTGCACTCCCACATACACACGAGATATCCTCCCAAGAGTCTGATAAGGCCTGAGTTTAATGTGCCACCAATTCATTTCCTGATATCAACCAATGACAGGAAGGCCCTACCTCTGAAAGGAAAACATGATAACCATCAGGTGCCATCCAAAGAGAGCCATCACTGTGCAAGGAAGATAACGGGGGCCTCCAAAGGCATGTTGTCCGCAACCATATCTACAGGTGGCTCACAAGGTCTCCCAGACACTTAAACCACAATGATAGGCGCAGTCCATTTACAAACACTTGCATGTCTTCCTTTTCTTGTCTCTGATGTCTACATTTTTCCCCAAGCATATCAGTCTTCTAATCAGTCTCGCGTGTCTGTTCCCAAGCATGTTGCTGGGAGCCAGCCAGACAAACTGCAAAGTCCTTGGCCACAGAAGCACCTGGCTCCCCAAGGATGTGTGCCTCACCGTCTTAAATCTGGTGAAGGCCCTTTGATCTCCCCACTTAAACAAGATTGCAGCCAGGCCTTTATACAGCATCCTTCCAGACCCAGCATTCCCCCTTCTCCCTGATCCCTCCCTTTGCTCTTCACTGACTCTAAACTCTTCCTCCCGTTCCTCAACCCCCATAACTCTGGGCAGCCATCTCTCTCTCTGGGTCCTCCTCTTGCCTATAAAACACATCCCATAGAGTGCACTCTCTGCTATCCACTCTCTGATGGCATATGACTATCTCTCTGACTAAACTGTAAACTTATTGAAGACAAGAACTACTTCGTAAGGAGGCAGCCTTGATTCTGGAACTATCACAAATTTAAGCATCATTCTGTTTACTTTCAATGGATCTATGTTCTTATTAGTCCATGGATTCTAATTTTGACATATAAATCATAGTCACCACACTCACAACTTTGGATTTCTCACACTGTGTGTCTCCCCTTACTCTAAGACACTACCTCCCAAAACACACACACATATACATACGTATATGCATACATGCATGTGTATGTGTGTGTGTGTGTGTGTGTATCTCTGTCTATATAGCACTTTTTCTGATACTTAACTGTTGACTTACTAAACTGTTGTCTTTCTCTAATCCTTCCCTGAACTTAGAATGTTGCTGTTCCAGGAACATAGAATGTGGCCAGGTATTTGAAAGGTGGATTCAAAAGCAGAACATAGATATTGATATGTAATTTTCTTTTTTCTTTCTTTCTTTTTTTTGTAGTATCTTTATCTGGTTTTGGTATCTGGGTAATGCTGGCCCAGTAGAATGAGTTTAGATTCTTTCCATTTCAATTTTTTGGAATACTTTGAGAAGGATAGATATTAATTCTTCTTTGACACTGGTCTCAGCAACAACTTTTTGGATATGTCACCTTGAGTAAAAGCAACAAAAGTAAAAATAAACAAATGGAACTATGTCTATCTAAAAAGTGTGTGCATAGCAAAAGAAACCATCAACAAAATAAAAAGGAAATCTAAGTGGGAGAAGATATTTGCAAATGATATATCTGCTAAGGGGTTAATATCCAAATTATATAAAGAACTCATACAACTCAACATCAAAGAAAGCAAACAATTCAATTTAAAAAAAATGGGCAGAAGACCTGAATAGACATTTCTCCAAAGAAGACATACAGATGGCCAACAGATTTATAAAAATATGTTCAACATCACTAGTCATTAGGGAAATGCAAATCAAAACCACAGTGAGATATCACCTCACACCTGTCAGAATGGATATTATCAAAAAGACAATAAATAACAAGTGTTGGCAAGGATGTGGAGTAAAAGAGAACCCTTGTGCACTGTTAGATGGGTTTGTAAGTTGGTGCAGCCATTTTAAAACAGTATAGAGGCCCCCTCAAAAAATCAAAAATAGAACTACCATACAACCCAACAATTTTACTTATGGGTATTTATCCAAAGGTAATGAAAATACGAATTCAAAAAGATATATGCACCCCTATGTTCATTGCAGCATTATTTATAATAGCCAAGACATGAATCAACTTATCAACCTAAGTATCCATCATTAGATGAATGGAGATATACATATACATATACGCATACACATATATTCTTTATATACACACACATACATACAATGAAATATTACTCAGCCAAAAAAAAAGAGAATGAAATCTTGTCATTTACAACAACATGGATGGACCTAGAGGGTATTATGCTAAGTTAAGTAAGTCAGACAGAGAAAGACAAATACCGTATTCCACTTATATGTGAAATCTAAACACACACACACACACACACACACACACACACACACACGCAAAACAGAAATAGACTCTTAGAAGAGAGAAGAAACTGAGGGTTACCAGAAGGAAGGAAGGTCGGGGGAAGGGGTGAAATGGGTGAAGGGGGTTAAGAGGTACAAACTTCCAGGTGTAAACTAACCATATATAGCATAGGAAATACAGTCAATAATATCATAACTTTGTACAATGACTGATGGTACTAGACTCATTGTGGTGATCACTTTGTAAGTTATATAAATACTGAGTCACTATGTTATACACCTAAAAGTAATGTAATATTGTATGTCAACTCTACTTTAATTTAAAAAATGCCAGAAGAAATAGAAATTAATTAATTAATTAATTAAAGGCAGAGCATTGGATTAAATGGCTTACATATGAAAATGAGAGAAATTGTCCCATGAGCCTTATCTGGAAGAGCATAACCAGCTAAGTGTAACCTGTCTGTGTGTGCTGCTCCAGAGCTCGGAGACAGCGATGAATGGTCAAACCCACCCCCACTGCTGCCAACAAGGGACTTGGACAGGAAACACCTTTACACCCATCACCACAAACAACCCACCCACAAACTCCCACTGATCACCTTCTACATGCTAGACCCTCCAGAATAAGAAAGTAATGAGGTTTAATTTATAACTGCTTTTAAAAAAAATACTGAGGAAGGCTGAATTCATACGCAGGAAATGAAAAAGGAGAGTAAACTATTTTTGCTGAATACCTACTATGTGTCAGGTTTATTGCACATAATATCTCACTTAGGCACCACAACCAACCTCAGAAAGACAAATCATTTTCTCCATCTCAGGAAGCTTGAGAAAGATCCGAGCCCCGATCTGAGCGCTGACATGCATGCTGCAGGCCTATAACCCCCGAGGGATGCAAGACTGGTTACACGCAAGCATCCCTGCTCCATTTGCTGTATGTTTCCATTTCTTCAACAGGCCATCAGAGATGGTGAGCCAATTTGAGCACACAGCACAGTATAGCCTAGTAATGTTTCTTTATGATAGCAATGATTTCCTGTCATAACATTAAATGCCACTTAAAGGAGTACAGACGCTGAATCTGAGCAGATTAGGCAAATTGTGGTCTAAACTCCAACTCTCAGAGTTGTATCCCCAGGGCAAAGTAAAATACCCAGTAGCGATTACCCCATTCCTCAACAAAAAGCAGCTTTCTAAAATGTGACCCATATAAAATATTACATGTCTTAAACTATGTTGGCTTTGGGCTCGTTGCATGTTTTCTACTGGAGTTCATACCGGAGTTCATATGGAGGTGTGGGAACTTAAGACAAGCATCTAATACAGTGAGCCATGTAGGCAAACCAATCTAAAACAACAATGCACTCCACACAGTATAACTCATGGTGCATTGCGTTTGGTCCTCCTGATTCCTTGCTTTGCAGTGTGGAGTCCTTCACCTCTGGCCTCAGCTCTGGGTGAGCAGAGCAGAGAAGCATAAGTTGGAGGAGCAGATGAACTTGGTGCATGTCCTCCAGGCCTTGCTCTTTGGGAGGCCCTGCCACTACCCTCATGACACCATCATATCCCAGCTTTGTGTTTCAATCCCAGACCTGGAAAGGGCATGCTTCCAAGGCTCCAGACTACCACCTTCCCCTGGATGATTCAGCATGCCCTCCCCATGTCAGAGAATTGCAGATCCAAAAGAGATAAGGGTTAGCTCACTTCCCACTGTGTATGATCTCTATATTAATAGCTCATACTTGTTAAACATTATGATGTGACTGGCACTGGGCTAAGCTTATTATCTGAATTATTTTATTCACTCTTCACAGCTTATTGGGTATATAGTTTTTCTTACTCCTACTTCACAAATAATGAGCAGATACAATTCTAGAAGACAAATTCCACAAGGACTTAATCTTATGTTGCTATAACTCTGGGGCCTAGAATCGTGCCTGGCAAATAAGTGCTCAGTAAATAATCATTGAGAAGAGTGAGATCAACAACATGGTGGAATACAAGTTTTCTACCCAACCCCCAAAGAATACCAATATAGACGATCACTCATAATAACAGTGCCTTTATGGAAGTCCAAGAGTCCAGTGGAGAAGTTCCAGCACACCACTGGAACAAAATAAAACCTGAGATTGATGCATTAAAGAGGGTTACAGGAACATTTCACTTTACCTATGTGACCCCTTCCCCAAGATGGCACAGCTCAGTGCCAAAAGAAACCTTGACCCATGATTTCTCCCACAAGGGGGACTGAGAGAATGTGAGTGATTGCTCAGCTTCCCCAGCTATGTGGGGTACCATCAAAGAGACCCAGTTCTTTCTCACCCCACTCAGGATACTGGAGTGTGTGCATGACTGGGGAGTGGGAAGCAGCTGGGAAAACAGCAGCCAGGGCTCTTGGAGCCCTTCAAGAGGGACATGGGGATCCTACCAAGGGACATGGATCCTACAAACTGCGCTGCAGACTCCATCGTGAGTCACTGGGAAACCCACGGACGAATCCTCCCAACTGATCTGAAGGCACACCCAATGCTCTGCAAGCTCACCCACACTTACCCCACGATGGCCAGCTCCCTGAGCACGTCCCCTATGGCAGCAGGTATAAGCCTTTGCAGACAGCTAGGGAACGCATACAGAAAGTGAGCCCAACTCTGCAGGATTGGGAGAAAGCACACCAATTTGAGCATTCACACAGTCCTAGGGAAAGCAAATGGGAAGCTGTCAGCACCTGGCTTTGCAGGATTAAGAGAAGGCGTAAAATCATAAGAATTCCCCCTGGAGAGGTAACAAGAAGTGTGGGGCAGGAGCATCAGTAGAAGGTCTGAGAAAGCCTCAGATCCCTAACAAGGATGGGAGGTAGTTCTCTCCCAAAGTCAGTCAGTAAAGACTGGCGGAGGTAAATGCTTCTTCAAACGTGAAGACAGCAACACTAAACTTCAGAAATAGAGAAACAATCAAGGAAATGTGATACCACCAAAGGAACACAGTAATTTTCTGGTAACCAACCTCAAAAAATGGAGATTGAAGTTTGACCAATAAAAAATACAAAATAGTCATTTTAAGGAAGCTCAGTGAACTATAAGGGAACACAGAAAGATGAGAATAAAATCAGAAAAATAATAATAAAATGAGAAGTTTAACAAAGAGCTAGAAATAATTTAAAATAGCAAACAAATTCTGGAGCTGAAGAATACAAGGAATAAGATGAAAAATGTAATAAAGAACATCAGCAACAGAAGACTGGATTGTGTAGAAGAAACAATCTTTGAGGTAGAAGATAGATCTTTCAGAAATATCCGGTAAGAAGAAAACAAACAAACAAAAAAAGAGTAAAAAGGACTGAAGAAATCATGTATTTTTGGAGTCCCAGAAGAAGAAAGGCAGAAAAGCACAAAAAGCTTATTTAAAGAAATGATGGCTAGAAACTTCCCAAAACCGGAGAAAACTTGGACATCTAAGTTCATGAAACAGGTATCCAAACAATTTCAACACAAAAAGGTCTTCTCCTAAAATCCACAACAAAAAAATCATCTAAAAATAAGCAAGAGAAAAAAATTCTTCACATACAAGGGAATATCAAGTTAACAGGGCATTTCTCAGCAGAAATCTAGCAAGTCAGGAAAAAGTGTGATGATATATTCAAAGTGCTGGGGAAAAAACTACCAATAAAAATATTTTACCCAGAAAATTTGTCCTTCAGAAATAAAGGATAGATATCAGCTATGCCCATGCTAACCTTGTCTAGGCAGGTCAACTTGATAGCATAGTGAGAGGCAGCTCACAAAACCAGGAAGGTCACAGGCCTGAGTCCCAGGCCCAGTTCCATAGCTTACAAAGTGCCAGTAGACAAATCGCTGAACCTTTTCTTAGCTTTAATTTCCTCATCTGTAAAATGAAATACATAATGGTATCTACTCTTTAATGTGCTGGCAGTTATAACTAGAGGTCCAGTGCATGAAATTCGTGCACTGGAGGGGGGGTCCCTCAGCCTGGCCTGCGCCTTCTTGCAGTCTGGGACCCCTCGCTCCTTACTGCCTGCCTGCTGGCTGCTCCTTACCACTTGGCTCACTGCTCCTCAGCACTGCCGCAGAGGTGGGAGAGGCTCCCACCACCGCCGCTGTGCTCACCAGCCATGAGCCCGGCTTCTGGCTGAGCAGTGCTCCCCCTGTGGGAGCGCACTGACCACCAGGGGGCAGCTCCTTCATTGAACGTCTGCCCCCTGGTGGTCAGTGTGCATCATAGTGACCGGTCGTCCTGGTTGTTCCGCCATAACGGTCGCTTAGGCTTTTATTATATAAATAGATAGGTAATACTTAACTTCACCATACATAGAAGGAAATAGTTTCAACTTCACATGGTTGATACGAAAATTAGGGAGACTGAAAACTGTGAGACCACTCTCATAACTAAAAAGAACTATGCAAATATAACTCAATAGCAAAAGCAATTATCCTCACAATACAGAAAGACTGAGAAGGGGAAGACAGATTTTCCAACATTACACATACTCACAACTTCCATGACCTCTTGCCAGGGAAGGCTCAGTCCTCTCTGCCCTTTGTCTGTGGCACCAGCTCATTGAGCCTTGGGGCCACTAGCCAACACTCACACAAAAGATTTTGCACCAGGAAATTTCAGGCATGGCCTTCACACCAGGCTATCTGTGTCCCTGTACTCCTGTCTGCAGGAGTTAGCAGTCAAACCTGGCATAGTGCTCCCGCCCCACTAGCATGCTACCCCACAACCCAGCCAAATTTTCCAATCTTTGCTAAAATAACTACACTTGTGTCATCTGCTTCAGTTCCAGGCCAATGACCAAGGGATATTATTCAAGTGGGCCTGACCTGATCAAATGAGCCCTTCAAAAGAAGAATGTTCTCTCCAGCTGATCAAAGAAGCAGCCAGAGATTCAAAACACAGTAAGGGTTGCCTGGCCGGTGTGGCTCAGTGGTTGAGCATCAACCTATGACCCAGGAGGTCACAGTTCAATTCCGGTCAGGGCACTTGACCAGGATGCAGCTCAGTCCCCAGTGTGGGGTGCGCAGGAGGCAGCCAATCAATGATTCTCTCTCATCATTGATCTCTCTCTCTCTCTCTTCCTCTCTGAAATCAATAAAAATATTTTTAAAAACACACAGTAAGGGCTCAGTGTATCAATGCTGGCTTGCAGTTGAGGGGGTCACATGTTGAGGAGGACAGGCAGCCTCCAGCTGCCAAGAGCATCCCCAGCTAATGACCAGCAAGGACATGAGGACCTCAGCCTTATAGCCTGGAAAACTGAATTCTGCCAACAAGAATGAGCTTGGACGTGATTCTTCCCAGAGCCCCCTGAAGAGAACCCAGGCCAGCTGACACTGATTTTGGCCTTGTGAGTCCTCAGCAGTGATGCACAACATGCCATATGCAGGGCTTCTGACCCACGGAACCGGGAGCTAATCAACAAGTATGTTTTAAGTTGCTGAGTTTGTGGTAATATTTTAAACATCAATGAAAAATTAATGCAGCGGTGGGGATGGTCGGGGAGAGGTGGGGGGGAGACTTATGTAATACTTTAAACAATAAAGACTTTAAATTTATAAAAATAAATAAGTAAATAAAATTAATGGATATATAGTCACCTAAAATATTTCATAGATGTTTTCATTAAAAGTACAAGAAATTTGGGAAATTAAAAAAAAGAAGCATAAAGTGTTCATGTTTGTTTAAAAAGAAAATAAAACCAAATACATGCTATGATCACAATTTTGTTTTGTATGCATAGAAGGAAGACTACATGAAAATACATCAAAATGCCATCACAGGTAATATCTGGTAAAAGGATCATTTTAAATTTCTCCCTTATACTTTTCTGGTCCAATATTTCCAAAATGAGGGTATATTACTTTAACAAGCCTAAATAAAATCAGCAATACTTCAACAAATGCCAAGAACAGAGCATCTGGTTTTGAGGGGCTGCGAAAGCATTTCAGCTAGTTTATCAGTAAGATGGGAAAGAACACTTAGACGGCATTTTTATGGTAATATTATAAATTAAGCTCTGTTGTGGAATAAGAACACATACACTCAAGTCCAACACAATGGGACTGTTGTGCCTCGGACCACTTCGGGGCTGGTCCCAGAGGTGACATTAATTCCGAAGCCTGCGTGCGCCTGCCCCCTTTGGCAGCCGAGCAGCCCAGTCTCAGCTGCTGTGAGTGAACTTTGGAAACGCTGCAATATTAGCCTTCACGGCTAATCCTGCTAATGCACTCACAATCTATTTGACAGGCTGCCCATCACATCCCCTCTGTCAGGGTGAGCAGCCTTCGAGGTGGCTGTGACAAGGGGATTACTGAAAGGACCGGGGAGGACAGCCGCGCCCTCCCTCCCCTGCATTCTCACTGCTTTGTAGATAGGCCGCATACCACAGAAGGCACGGGACAGAGCTTGTCTTCACTGGGGACCCCTTGGCACAGAGGTACCAAAGGGAGACGTTCACCAACCCAGAGGGAAGAGTGTTTCTGACGGCCGTGTCACTCCTGGGTCTCATTGTGGAGAGAGAAAACACGAGGCGAGGCGGAGGGAAAGTTCACGGGGCTGAGGTTTCTGGATCATTCCTTAATAGCAGAGCTCCCCTCCCCTTCAGAGACCCCAGGGGCCACAGAGAACAAGAAACAGTTCTGGCCTGTGGGTTGAGTCATAGCCCAGTCCTCCTCCCCCTCCCCACACCCCACCAGGTTCCTCAGTGAGTGGTTGACACTCCATAAAAGCCTCATTTACAGCTTCGTCTTCATTAAATTAGCAGGATTGCTTTATTTGCCTTCTAAATTTTCAGGGGGTGCATTTTAAATGTTTCATTTTATATACAAGGTAAAGTGAAAATAAAAGGTGCAGCCTTCATGCTAGCAGATTGTAAGTATTTAGAAAGAGCTCTATAGGATTTGCCCCTGAGCAAGGCTGCTGTTCCCTTTTCTGAAATATCCCCTCTAGCAGGCCCCGCTGACTCAGGCAGCCGTAGGTGTTCCTTCTCCAGCTCACACACATTTCTCATTTGCAGCCCAAATGATCAGGATGCTTATCCCAGAAAGACAGTTGCCCAGTTACCTTCTTTTCCCATTTCCTGGGAAGTTCTCCTCATCCCTGTACCTGGGCCACAGCTGTCCTCTGCGTTCCAGCTTAGCTAGGAAGTCTCCTCAGGCTCAGGTGCCCCAAAGGACACTGGGAATGCTGAGACACGCAGGACTGGCCCATGTCCTCGAGGAGCCTGTAAACAGACAGTGTATGCAGAGTTAGCGGTGCGATGATTGAGGTTTCTGTAGAAGCACGTGGGAGAGATCTCCAGACCAGACTGGGAAGTGGGAGAGTCTGAGGCCACGTCCCGAGTCTGGTCAGGGTGACCTGGCTCTGCCTCCTCTCGCTGGGTTTCCTGGGCGCCTGGACTGCAAGATGAACCTCTGAAGGGCAGCGGAAAGTCTCAGGCAGGTCACATCGTGACAGCACCCACAGACCCATCTGAGGCGTCACTCTCCACACTGCCATCAGCCCTGACCTGCCCAGCTTAGGTGCTCGACCATAATTCAGGCTCATAAGCTTACACTCTAGCCCAGGGGTGGGCAAACTTTTTGACTCGAGGGCCACAATGGGTTCTTAAACTGGACCGGAGGGCCGGAACAAAAGCATGGATGGAGTGTTTGTGTGAACTAATATAAATTCAAAGTAAACATCATTACATAAAAGGGTACGGTCTTTTTTTTGTTTGTTTGTTTTATTCATTTCAAACGGCCGGATCCAGGCCCGCGGGCCGTAGTTTGCCCACGGCTGCTCTAGCCAGTGAAATGAACAGAAATGCAGAGGGCCTGCTGACAGACCACACTGCCCTCTCAAAAGAGCTGCACTCTCTCCTGATGGGAGAGAGGCGTGGGAGCCCTGGAGCAGGCACCCCCTATCCCCTGCCCCCGGGGGCTCCATCCTAAATGATGCACCTTGGCGGGTCGCCCCATGAGCAAGAGGAGGCTTCTGCCTTGTGCTGGGAGGGGGAGGCTAGGACCCCAGGCTCCCTCATTCCTGGGCCTGTGCTCAGCACACCTGACTTGGCTGCTCCCTCCCTCCTGCCCAGGAAGGGTTAAAGCCCAGCAGGCTGGTCTTCTGGGCAGGGCCTCCCCTCAGTGACTCTCCTTCAGAGCCTACGGGGAGGCAGTCCAGGGCCCTGTGAGTCAGAGGCTTTGGAGTCTGAGGAATCTGGACTTGCAGCCTGGTTCTACGACATATTTTGTCACTTTGCGCAAATGGATACTTCTGAGCTTCCATTTTCTCAACTAAAAAAATAAGATTAACATCTTGGTGTCAATCTCTCGGTGTATGGTAAGAACTCAATAAATGGTGGCTAGTATAGAACATCTCCTCCCTTAGGTCTGCATTCTAAACACCAGCTCTCACAGAGGAATGAAGAGTTCTCATGAGAAAGTGAGGGATGATTTGCTTCTTTCCACAGGGCAGGGGACTCCCCTAGGTGTCTCTGAAATCCCCCTGCAGTGCTTTCAGTACAGCAGTTTCTGTCCAGGACCTACAGACATGCCTCCCAGGCCAGAGGGAATCATGCCCCGAGGGCCACACAAGGCACAAAGGTAGCTTTGCACCCATCTTTCTCACTGCACTTTATACAGGGGTTTCCTGGGCACCTAGGAGCTGGTGCCAGCCAAGCTGCCAAGGACAATTGCCCGACTGTGCAAAACAATGGCACCGAGGAGCTGGAAAGAGCAGAAAGCATTCACCTGGCTTCCTCAGAGGCCACACTAACAGGTCCTCTCCAATACAGTCCATGCCCTCCTGTCTCGTACCTGTTGTGCAGCTCAGAGTGATTTATATGGGAGGGAAGCAAACTGATATTAGACACACAGAGAAAATTCTGAACACTGCTTTACACTTTTCTACAGTCAGAACTGTGCTCCGCAGCCAATGTGACATGGCCTTACCAGCCCATCCACAGCGGAAGTCCATGTAATACCTAGCGTTGGCTCACTCCCTAATTTCAGATTCTGAAGATTATGAATAGAAGATAAATCAGCAGGGAGTCTTTGTCAGTTCCTTGCCGCATCTTAGGACCACTCCAAAGAAGAGAGAGGGATCCTGCCCACTATGGCGGTGGCCCCAGGGTTTCTTGACTCCTACGGATGGCCTCATGCAGACATTCCCACTGTAGCACCGCTAAGTGTGGTTGGTGTGGTCCATCTACCACCAAGCCCTCTTTCTCGGAAATTTGAAATGAGTTTGCCTTGTTTCCCTAGAAATAAATATTTATGATTCAAACCTTTGTGTTCATTATCTCAAATTTTGTGTTTTGTAATTGTTCTCACTTTGAGAGCGGTTGGTTTGCTTTTATTGTGCTTCTGGGACAAGTCAGAATATCCCCATGCTTCAGCATATTTCCTGAACGTGAGATTGATTTTCTAATTACAGCCACTTCCATCCATGTATGTCTGCTACACAATCTGTCAACCACATGCGAGGCTTCTGCCTGAATCGTGTGGTGACATCACCAGTCACCTGACTGCTACAGAATCGAAGCATCCCAGAGAGAAACATTAATGTGGTTCTTACTCATAGCAAAAATGGAGATATCCAACCCTGTAAGTGAAGTCTGAAATTGTTTTATAGCCATCCCAAACAGCCTTTGATTCTCTTTATTCTAAGACTTTCATATATATCAATATATATATACATATATATATGTATATATATATATGTATATATATATTGATTTCAGAGAACAAGGGAGAGAAAGAGAGAGATAGAAACATCAACGATGAGAGAGAATCATTGATCGGCTGCCTCCTGCACGCCCCACACTGGGGATAGAGCCTGCAACCTGGGCATGTGCCCTGACCAAGAATGGAACCGTGACCTCCTGGTTCATAGGTGGATGCTCAACCAGTGAGCCATTTTTGAGACCAAAAGCAGCTAAAAAGCTGAGAGCCTCTGCAGATACTTTTTAAAGACTAAATAAAAAGAGATGGCTAGTCTTTAGCAATATTATCTATATTTATGTCACAAGTTTAATTTTTTAATTTAAAGAAACTGTGGGAGTTAGAAGAGATAGGTTATTTTAGTCTAATTGGCAGGTAAGGAAATTAAGGGCCTGACATGCTATGGAAAGCATGTCAAACTCAAAGGCTAACATGGGCCAAATCACCAAGGCATGCGGCCAGCGGACGCAAGTTTGACATGCTTGTGCTATGGGATTTGACTAAGGCGACCCAGCGAAGTGCAGCAATAAAACTTATGCTGAGCCCTGACCGGTTTGGCTCAGTGGATAGAGCGTCGGCCTGCGGACTGAAGGGTCACAGGTTCGATTCCAGTCAAGGGCATGTACCTTGGTTGCGGGCACATCCCCAGTCGGGGGTGTGCAGGAGGCAGCTGATCCATGTTTCTAACTCTCTATCCCTCTCCCTTCCTCTCTGTAAAAATATCAATAAAATATATTTTTAAAAAAACTTATGCTGAGACAAAAGTCTCCTGCTTCCTAGTTCCCTTTACCCGGGTGATCCACCGAAGTGTGCCCAGACTTACTGAAGTAAATGTTGTGTTGTAACAGGATATATCTGGAAAAAACAAGAACTGTTTTTTCTCAATTTGTATGATGTCTCCACTTAGTCTATACTCTGGCAAAGTCAGATTGTAATCAATAAATAACATTAACTGAAGGGAAGTTTTTGCTTTAATAATTATATCTCTTCCTGACTAAGATAATGCTAAGACATCTATAAGGCATGATTTTGGAAGAGGGAAAAAAAATCCTATCCGTCTAGGAAATATTTTGACAGTGAAGGAAACGAACCTAATACTTTAGGAAATGTTGGATATTCCATTGCCAAAAATTTAATGAGGCTTAAAATTCTATGGACAAATTTATATTAAAATTATGATCTGAAAACCAGACAAGGGAGTAGAGTGAAAAAGAAAACCATGCTCCCAACCACCAGATACATTAGATTTTCTCTTTTCATAAACAAAATAAAAAAATACTAAGTGTTACGTGGTCAAAACTCAAGAGGTTGCAGCTAATCTAAAACTATCAATGGCACTGCTTTGTCTACAGGGGACACTGCATGCCAACTTTTGAGAATAGATAAAAGTTATATAACTTTATCATAAAAAAACACTCCAATGCATTTTATGTCAAAACACAAAGTGATAATTCTGCCCTATGAAATTAAAGATACCACAATGCATTAGAGTGGCAACCCAAGACCACCTTAGAACAACAAAATAAGAAGTAATTCCAGGAAGTAGGAATTTGTGGAGAAATGTGTCACTTAGTGTTTGCTTCTGTAAGACCAATACTGATTCACTTACACAACAAAATAGAGATTCAAAAAACCAAGGATTACCAGTCAGCAAAGACTACATAGCAAGCCTGGACTTCTGTCTTGGTCTGGCTTTGAAAAAGATGCTCCTCCCTGCTCTTCTGAGAGGACTGAGTGGTGAACCAAACATATACCCAGGGGTAACAAGGCCTTTCCACCCACCCACCCGTAGAAGTCATGTGGAGCAACAACAACAAAACTCTCCCCTTCACAACCTGGGAGGTGTCAGTGGAGACCTGGGGGTAGAGGGAGTCTAAAGTCTCACCTCCATCGAGTAATATTGCAGTACCCCTTTCCTCCAAGGATGTTGTAGGAAGCCAAGTGTGGAGCCTGGACATTCACCCCAACATGGTAATAGCAAAGGAGCACCTCTTTCTTCCCTAACCAGCACAGCAAGTCAGAGAAGACTTGCTAAAAAAGATTTAAATAAAATCCAGAGTCTCATAACATCATACCAAAAATGTCAAGGATACAACCGGAAATCATATGTCAGACCAAGAACTGGGAAAATCTCAACTTGAAAAGGAAAAGATAATCAACAGACATCAACATCAAGATGACACAGATGTTGGAATTATCTACAAGAATTTTTAAGCAGCCATCATAAAAATACTTCAGTGAGCAATTAGGAACCCTTGAAATAGGAGAAAGCAGAAAATCTCAGCAAAGAAATCGAAAACAGGAAGAAAAGCCATATGGAAATTTTAGAATTGAAAAAATACTATCATTGAACTTTACAAAAATCTCAAAAGCAGAATGGAGGGGATATAGGAAAGAATCCATGAACTGGAAGAAGAAGAATAGAAGTTACCCAAATTAAACGACAGAGAGAAAATTGACTAAAAAAATAATAATAAACAGAACCCCCCCCCCAAAAAAAAAACTGTGAGACTTTAACAACAGCTGAAATACTGATGTCATTGGAGTTAAAGAAATAGAGAAGAAAGGGAGTGAAGTTAAAAAACATTTTAGGTGAAATTATGTGTAAACTTTTTCCAAATATGGAAAAGAAATAATAAGAGGCTGAAACACTTTCAATTATAGAAAAAGATGTAAACTTATAGATTTAAAAATATAAGCAAATCCCCAGGAGGATAAAACCAAAGCAATCCATACCAAGAATCATCATAATCAAACTTCTGAAAATTAAAGACAAAGAAAATATATTGAAAGCAGCAAGAGAAATGACACCTTACACATAAAGAAAAACAATTCAAATGACAGCAAAGTTCTCATGAGACAACATGGAAGCCAGCAGAAGTAACAGAATATTTTTCAAGTGCTGAAAAGAAAGAAATGTCAACTCAGAATTCTGTACCTGGTGAAATTATCCTTCAGGAATGAAGGAGAAATAAAAAACATTCTTAGATGAAGAAAAATTAAGAGAATTTTCCACTAAATTTGCCCTAAAATAATGGCTTTTAAAAAAGCTCTCAAAATAGAAAGAAAATAATAAAAGAAGGAAACCTGAAACATGAGGAAGGAAAGAATACTGGAAAAAGCAAATGCATGGCTAATACAATAAACTTTTCCTCCCCTCTTGAGTTGTCTAATTTATGTTTGTAAGTCAAAGCAAAAAGCATAAGGGTTGTCTGACTTGGATATTCAATGTATGTAAAGGAAATATTTGAGATTATTATGTTCACAGACAAGATAAAAGGGATTAAAGAACCTGTCTTGGTCTGTTCAGGCTGCTCTAACAGAATACCATAGACTCATTGGCATAAACAACAGACATTTATCTCTCACATTTCTGGAGGCTGGAAGTCCAAGATGAAGGTGCCAGTAGATCCAAATGTCTGGTGAGAGTTGCCTTCCTGGTTTGTAGATGGCTATCTTCTTGGTATTTCCCTACATGGTGGAGAGCAGAGAGAAGCAAGCTCTCTCATGACTCTTCTTATAAGGCACGAATACCATTCATAAGGGTTCCACCCCCATGACCTAATTACTTCCCAAAGACCCCACCTTCTAACACCTTAGAGATTAGGATTTCAACATAGGGATTTCGGGTGGAAGGGGAGGGGGGGAGGCTGGGGCAGGTATGCTGGAGAAGGGGTACAAAAATTTAGTCCATAACAGGAGGTAAAGTTTCTACACTTCACTCAAACTGGTAAAATGCTGACAACAGTGGATCTTTATAGTGATAATATAGTTCCGTATCTTGATTGTGGTGGTGGTTATAGGAATCTATATATCTATAGATATATAAAGTACAAGAAAAGGGCAATTCTACCATCGTGGTGGGAGTTTTTAACACACTAAAGTATCAAAGTAAGGAACAGACAAAGAAATTGAAAAATTAAAAAGAATACAGAAGATATAAACCTCATAATTAAAAAGATGAATCTGATGGTACATAGATCCCTGTATCATTTAACAATTCTTCCAGTGCCCCACCCACCTCAGAGTGTGCTCATTATTTCAGTGTTGGCTGATCTCTCCAATGACAAGGCCATACAGATGATTCCTGATAGCTACAGCACTACACCTGCTCTGGTTCTTGCCTACTGCATGACCTATAGGAGCAGCTATACCTGCTGTGAGATACTAAAGATATTCTGAACTCTGGATGCTAAACTCTTGGCCTAGGTTAGTAAGAAGTAAATCATTCTCAAAAGAAACCCTCATTATTTAAGTCAAGGTCCAAAATCTCTGAAAGCTCATATTGCCTCTCTGGACCTTTGAGAGGTAAATGATCTAGCCACTACTGCCCCAGGTTCTCTAGCTTTCTTCCATGTCCCTTGCAAAGTTCCACATCCCATGCCACCATCTACCACTTTCCATTCCAGTGCAGAAGAACAGAAAAATCAGGGTAGCATTGTCAACAACCCTCATTGTCGTCATTGGATAAACTATTTTATGAACGCAGCATGGAAATGGAGTCCTACTGCAATCCCTCCAAAACTGGCTTAGGGTGGGAGAAGTCTATTCTACGACTTCTCTGGAGGAAGAGGATGCGACTTCAGGCCGGGAGATGCCGGAGGAGGTGTGGAGGGGAGAGGGGTACCTCTGTTTGGGGTCCCTTCTGGATAATCCCACCGTGGAGCTAAGAGGCAGCGCTTTCTCGGAGGCTTGCTTTCCCGCGTGTTGGCAGATGGGAGCGTGGATCTCCCGGAGGGACAAGGTTGGTCCCCCATAAGGATTCTAGGACCTGGGCGTCAGCTCTCTCCGGTGGGCCCCAGCCAGGCGGAGACCTGAGATGGCGGCGGGTCCCCTCCCCTCCAGACCAAGAGCTTCCTCCGGGTTCCACTCCTACCGTATTTCCTGTATCCCGAGACGTATATCCCCTCTCCGCCTCCACCGGGCTCCCTACCCTACCCCATTTTAACATCTCTACGAGGATGGGTCTTTGAAAAAGATACGTTTATGTAATACAATGTTTTCCATCCTCTCTCCCCCTTAATGTAGCGGATGCTATGGACAGTCGGATGGAATCTATCTGTGCTCATTATTTCAATGTTGGCTGATCTCTCCAATGACAAGGCCATACAGATGATTCCTGATAGCTACAGCACTACACCTGCTCTGGTTCTTGACCTACTGCAGACCTATAGGAGCAGCTATACCTGCTGTGAGATACTAAAGATATTCTGAACTCTGGATGCTAAACTCTTGGCCTAGGTTAGTAAGAAGTAAATCATTCTCAAAAGAAACCCTCATTATTTAAGTCAAGGTCCAAAATCTCTGAAAGCTCATATTGCCTCTCTGGACCTTTGAGAGGTAAATGATCTAGCCACTACTGCCCCAGGTTCTCTAGCTTTCTTCCATGTCCCTTGCAAAGTTCCACATCCCATGCCACCATCTACCTACAGACTCCAAGTGGTACCCGCTCCTGCAAGTGACAAAAAGCAATCCATTCTTGCCCCTGTCATGACAAAACTCCTTATCTTATCTCACTAGCAAAAGAGTTCAATCTAACCAAACATCGAAAATGAATTAATTATGCTTTATACCTCCCCAGAGATGGCTCAGCTACTCAGAGCCAGCTCAGTGTTTGGAAAAGAGACGAGAAAACTCTCAACCCATTCATCTATCCATCCATCCCAATTTTCTGGGTTAGTCCTTCTATATTCTCATTGCTGGAACTGGAACTAGCATTGGCCAGAGAAAAATATCCAAGAATGTCAGCAGAGAGCCAAGGCTCGGGAGGCTGAGTGAGAGGGGAACATGCCTGAGGATGTATCCATGTGACAGCATTTTGGGACCAGCTTTTCTTTAGGCGAGGGCAGCCTAGCAAAAGTCAAGGCAACAACCGAAAGGAGATTACACTGGGGTCTTCCGCTCTGCAGGCTGGTGTTTGCAGAGTGAAGGTGCCGCTACTACTGATGCAGTCATACTTGCCACACACATAGGCCCTGCCCCTACCCCACATGTGCAGCAAGTTGGGTATCTGTTTCTCCCTAGGCATATGCCCCAAAGGAGTGGGGAGTAGGGCACTTACATTTTGTCACCTGACTTCCTCTCTCAACCAAATGTAACAAAAATCTGTGAACTGATTAATCCACAGTCCAAATGGAGTTAAAAGGGCTTCTTTCAAGTTTTCCTGGAGGTTTCAGGAAGACCACCGGCTCAGGTGATATCCTTCCATCCCATGTTGAGCTCCCTGGGCTATGTTACAGTGGAGATGAGGGGAAGATGCTCCTAGGAATAAGGCAGCGTGGGAGGCAGGCCACTGCAGGGTGCTGAGCAGCATCTCTAGTCACACTTGTACATGGCACCTCGTACATGCCAAAGCTGTTCTACAACACACCAGGGCCCCGTTGGGGGTTCAAGGTCTAAATGTGATGGAGAAAATATGACTTTGACCTCTCCATCACCTGAATGAGGTGGATGGGAAGCGTCTTACAGGAAGAAAGCTGAGGCTCAGAGAAACGCAGGGACTTGCCCAAAGTGGCGGGAAAAGCTAACACTGGGTCTTCTGGCCCCTCGCCTGGCACGAAAACACAGCTTCTGATTCTTCCTCTGCCGGCGACGTGAGCTTTGAACCCTGCCTAAATATCTCCCGTCCGGAGCGAACTTTTCAATGGAAACATGCAAACTGGGGCCAGCAACCATTCGGCTCTATCCGCGGCCCCGAAAACCGGGCTGAACTGGTAGCGTAAGTGGCAAGTCTGTCTCCAACAGCTCCGTCCGGATGGGGGGCGAGACCTTCGCCTCGGAGACCCTGCGCGAACAGGGAGGGCAGCACCGGGCGGTCAAGCTCAGGGGTCTCGGCGGGCCAGGCTGTGCGGGACGGGACGCCGC
>NW_005367354.1:6469635-6471979 GCF_000412655.1 Myotis brandtii | reverse complement strand
TCCGAAAGTCCGCCTCCCAGGGCGATGCTGCCGGACACCCGGCCTCACTCAGGGCCTCTGCCAACGCTGCGGGTCTGCGGAGCCTATGGATGGGGAGAGGACGGAATCTGGGCGCCTCTCCCGGCAGGATTCTCGGGGGGAGGGGCCGGGAAATGTGGGAGCCTTGGTGTCACCTCTCCGGGTGGGGCCCTTCTGTGACGTCATGGAATACATCGCGAATCCCTGACTCTGGCTGGAGGCTTGTGCAACGTCACAGTGTCCGCGGGAGGATGCCGTGACGTCACAGCACCATAGAACTCTGGGATGTGGGATGGGACGCCTCTGAGCTGACTAGAGACACCAGGATTCCGCTGGGCGGAAAGAGGGGTGATGCTCTCTCAGGTTCCACATTCTGGGAACTGAAGGCGCCCTAAGCACCCCACGCGTTTCTCCCTCCTCTTCCCCAGGCCCTATTGGAGCCCGGAGTTCCCTGCAAGGAGGTCCGCAGGAAAACGTCCCTTGTTCCCCCACCTCCTCCCTCTCCCCCTCCTTCTGCTACATTCCAGAAGGAGGAGGTGGAATCTGAACTTCTTCCAACTAGGGCGAAGCCCCTGCGGGCTGTTCTCCCCGGGTCGCTCTCTATCTTGCCCCAGGAAGCCCCAGGCTGCACCGATGGTCTCTCGCCTTCTACCCGTCGGCAGAGGAGTCCAGCCAGTAGCTCCCCCAACCCCACCCCACGCAGGAACCGCAGGCCTAGCATTTGGGCAAGGACCCCAGCTGAACTCCAGCGGTCCAGGCCAGTGACCTCCTTCCATCCTGAAAACCCGCGCGGGGACTGTGGAGGCAGGGGCGGGAGGCGGTGGAATGGGACTTGTGGGGGGAGGAGTTAGCTCCCACAGAGTGGACAGGCAAGAAAGCCCACCCAACAGTTTTGATCCCCTCGTTGCTTTTTTCGTGCGACCCACAATGAGTACAAGCGGCAAAATGCCCCACCCAGGTCACCGGGAATCGCAGCCTGTGTGGGGTCTGGTGACCCACGGCCTCGCCTGCCCCTTCCACTTGCAGATGCCATTTCTGCACAATCTATGTAATCTCTGTCAGGAGTATAGACGGCGGAGAACTAGGCTGGGAAGTGGCTTCCGAGGCCACCAGCAGGATAGCAATCTTGGGTGGAGTGAGCCCAGGCAGAGGTGCTGGGAGTGGCTGGCGATCTCTGAGCAGCACCCTGCCCGGCTCCCCACCGCCCCCTGAACACTCGGCACTGGGAACCCCTTCTTCCAACGATGCACACTGGCAGGGCCTGGGGTTGGAAGGGTGGGGGTTCCTGGTGCCTCCCCATTTCACAGCCTTTAGGAAGTCCTTGAGACCGGACTAACCACAGAGGCACTGTGTCCCCCAGGGATGGGAGGTGGAGGAGTGTGGGGGAGGAGTGGGCAGCAGCGGTGGTCAATCCCTGGGAAAGACGGAAACTCCAGAAAGAGCCAAGGGGTGGGTGGGGCTCTCTCTCAGATCCTCAGAAGTTCCCAAAGCTCTGCATCCATCGCAGCTGTGTGTGTGTGTGTGTGTGTGTGTGCGCGCGCCCTCCCACTCTTGATGTCTTGGAACAATCATGTCCCTCCCCCAACCTCACCGGATTAGTTAAGGAACTGAGGTGGCTCCTGCCATCAGCTTTATCACAAGCGTGGCCAAGGGCAGACCACCCACTGCCTGCGCTGGCTGGGCCCAAGCGTCGAAACCCAAACCCACTGACTAAACCCCTCCATGCACCCAGAGGTCACAGTTCTCTGGGACCTGGTTTCCCTTCTCGCCTGGGACGCGTCCTTAAGGACCGAGTGGAAGAGGGATTGGGATCCTGTCCGACTAGCCAAGCTCCTACAGGCTGGTCCAGACCCCGAAGCGCCCTGTCCCTCCTTCGCAGGGGGCCCTGGGACCAGTCAAGAAGGTTTTGCCCTGCAGGAGTGGCCATAAGGAGCTTCGGGCGGCGAGTCACCCTGGGTTGTGGGCGGGACACAATGAGGTGCCCGGAGTCCGGGCCGCCCCGCCAGGCTTGTCCAGCAGGGGGCAGTGCGGCTCCAAACGCGGAGGGCAGGGCTCCTCTGAGCTGGCGGGGCTGAGGCCACAGGGACAAGCCAGGTTCCCGAACCGCGGAGTTCACTCCAACGCTGGGCCCAGAGGCAATCCCGGGGTGGGAGTGGGGGTCAAGGGCGGGGGCGCCGTGAAAGGCTCGAGCGTTTTAACTCCGACAGCCCCGGCCCGTTTCCTTAGGGCGCCGGGCCCTGCCCAAGGCTGGGATTTGGGGTTCTTATTATTGGGAAGCTCGCTCTTGGCCCTGAGCGCGGATCACAGTAGCCCGGGAGGCTGCGCT
>NW_005367354.1:6468415-6469495 GCF_000412655.1 Myotis brandtii | reverse complement strand
GGGGAGCCCCGCCTCGCCCCAGCAGGGGAGCCCCCGGCGGCCTGGACTCTAATTGTGGGAAAACTGGATGCCCCGGGGAAGGTTCCACTTGTGGAGCGAGGACTCAGATTTCTCCTACACTTCCCGGGACTCCCAGGGCGCCCGCCCCCGCCATTCCCGACGAGGCTGGAAAACTGCAGGGAATCTTCGCGGCATTCTGTCTGGGGAGCCCTAAGCGGGCAGGGAGTAGGTTTGGGTCTTTGGGGAGGCAGCCGTGATTATGAATTTGCAGCTGGGTTTGGGGGAGAGGAAGCTGTCTCTATGGACGCGTCCTTCCCACCGCAAAGCCCGAGCCACGGACTAGGGGGCGGGGCGCTTTGCTTGGGGAGGGGGTGACCTGCTGTTGTTCCCTTAGTGAACCTTAAGCGACCCGGCGCCCGAGCTGTTGGGGCTTCTCCAGGCCAGTAGACTGGCCGCCGCCTTGGCTGCTTGGTAAACTCAAAGCCCTTTGGAGACAGGGAGTGGGGAGACCGAGACGCTAAAACCGAGGTGGAGCCCTAACCAGTTTGGCTCAGTGGATGGAGCGTCAGCCTGCGGACTTAAGGGTCCCGGGTTCGATTCCGGTCAAGGGCATGTACCTTAGTTGCGGGCACATCCCCAGTGGGGAGTGTGCAGGAGGCAGCTGATCGGTGTTTCTCTCTCATCGATGTTTCTGACTTTCTATCCCTCTCCCTTCCTCTCTGTAAAAAATCAATAAAATATATTTTTTTAAAAAAAATAAAATAAAACCGAGGTGGAGGGAAGAGGAAGGAAGTAAATATGGGCAGGGGTTCCAGGTAGACAGACGCGGGGCAGAGGGGATTTCCCCACCCATCCCCTCCCTGTAACCCCGATAACGCCGAGGTCAGGGCCGTGGGACAGGCTCCTCTCAAAGCCAGGCGCCGCCCAGTTCCCTGCGTTTGGAGGGAAAGGATCCATCCGGCACTGCCTGTAAAATAACCGTTTATTTCATATTTTTAAAAACTCCAGTGATAAATGTCCGTTACCGATGGTCAGCATAAAGTGCCAATCGCAATACAACGCCCTAACCCTAGCCGGCGG